>NC_134360.1:1126939-1154439 GCF_048569485.1 Anomaloglossus baeobatrachus | reverse complement strand
TCTCCCCCTGTGGGTGGTTATTTGTCCTTCCTCATTCTCGGGTCCTCTAGCAGAGGCCGGGGAGTTTGAGGGTCCTGCGCAGGATCTTCGTTGTTCCCAGCACTGCGTATGTATATATATATATATATATATATTACCTTCTCCCCCCCTGTGGGTGGTTATTTGTCCTTCCTCATTCTCGGGTCCTCTAGCAGAGGCCGGGGAATTTGAGGGTTCTGCGCAGGATCTTCGTTGTTCCCAGCACTGCGTATGTATATATATTACCTTCTCCCCCCCTGTGGGTGGTTATTTGTCCTTCCTCATTCTCGGGTCCTCTAGCAGAGGCCGGGGAGTTTGAGGGTCCTGCGCAGGATCTTGGTTGCTCCCAGCACTGCGTATGTATATGTATATATATTACCTTCTCCCCCTGTGGGTGGTTATTTGTCCTTCCTCATTCTCGGGTCCTCTAGCAGAGGCCGGGGAGTTTGAGGGTTCTGCGCAGGATCTTCGTTGTTCCTGCGCTTTTCTGGACAGAGCTCAATGTTGCTCCTGGAATCTGTTGCAGCCATTTTTCCAGTTTAGGGGTCACTGCTCCAAGGTCTCCTATCTCCACTGGAATCACTGTTGCCTTCACCTTCCACATCTTCTCCAGTTGTTCTTTAAGGCCCTGGTATTTCTCCAGCTTCTCATATTCCTTCTTTCTGATGTTCCTGTCATTAGGCACGGCCACATTATCATTGCCGTCTTCTGACCCTTGTCTACGATCACGATATCTGGTTGGTTAGCCACCACTTGCTTATCTGTCTGGATCTTGAAGTCCCACAGGATTTTAGCCCTTTCATTCTGCACCACGTTTTCTGGGGTCTCCCACCTGGACGTAGGGGGACTTAGCCCATACTCTGTACAGATATTCCTGTGTACACTTCCCGCTACTTGGTTGTGGCGTTGGGTGTACGCTGTTCCTGTTTGTATTTTGCATCCTGCCACTATATGTTGGATTGTTTCCGTGGTTTCTTTACATAGTCTGCACCTTTTGGTCTTGTGTGGTAGATCCCTGCTTCTATGGATCTGGTACTTCGCGCCTGCTCTTGTGCTGCTATGATTAGTACCTCTATGTCCTGGAGTCCAGCTTTCTCCAGCCATTGGTAGGATTTCTTCATGTCAGCCACCTCCATTATCTGTCTATGGTGCATCCCATGCAGCGGCTTGTCTTGCCATGGCACTTCATGTTCTTGTTCTTCCTTCTCGGACTGTTGTTGTTGCTGTCTTAGGCTCTCCTTCAGCGTCTCATCTTTTGGTGCCATTTTTTGTGGTGTTCCTGGATACTTCTTGCTTCATCCATGATGGTGGCTTGGACACCTATCAAGCCTCGACCACCCTCCTTTCTGTTGGTGTGCAATCTTGGGGTGGAGACCACCATGCATTGTGAGGAGCTTCCGGGTCTTCACATCTGCAGCTTCCATGTCTTCTTGTGGCCAGCACACGATGCCAGCAGGGTATCTGATAACTGGCAGAGCGTATGTATGGATGGATCTTCCCATTGAGCTGGCTCTTTAGGACCTGTCTTACCCTTTGATGGTATTTGGATGTTGCTGCTTTCCTGCCTCCTCATCGTGGTCACCGTATCCCTGTGGGATGCCGAGGTACTTGTAGCAGGTTTGTACCTCTGCTATGAGCCTTGCCGGTAGTTCTACTCCATCAGTCTTTACTACCTTGCCTCTCTTTATGACCAGCGGGCCGCACTTCTCCAGTCCGAAGGACATCCCGATGTCTTCGCAGTATATCCTGGTCCAGTGGATCAGTGAACTGATGTCTCGGTCATTTTTCGCATACAGCTTGATGTCATCCATGTAGAGTAGGTGGCTGATGATGCTTCCACTCTTGAACTTGTATCCATAGCCAGACTGTTATTATCTGACTGAGGGGGTTCAAGTCTATGCAGAACAGCAATGGGGGATAGTGCATCACCCTGGTATAGGCCACATTTGATGGACACTTGTCCACAGTTGACTTCCAGTGTTGTCCTCCATAGCCCCATTGAGTTGCTGAGGAAGGTTCTTAATTTCCTACTGACATTGTAGAGAGCCATGTGTGTGGCATTGAGTCCTAGGCTTTCCTGGCCAGGCTGTGCTGAGATTGCTGTGTCTGGATCTGGACTCGTGAGCGACTGCTCTATCCACGAGGGGCTGGTGCTTCGCGCTTCTGGTGTTCCCGATGCTTTCTGAGCTGAATTCATGTAGCGAGTCCTATGCTTCTGTAGCTTGGTGGCTATGATGCCTGACCGGAGTTTCCATGTCGTTGTAAGGCAGGTTATTGGGCGATGGTTGGATGGAATTGTGCCTTTACAAGGGTCCTTCTTGATCAGCACTGTTCTTCCTTGTGTTAGCCAAGCTGGGTGGTGGCCGGCGTCTAGCACTTCATCTGTTTTGCCAGCCGTTCATGTACTGCTGTCAGTTTCTGTAGCCAGTAGGTGTGGATCACGTCTGGGCCCGGTGCTGTCCAGCTCTTCATGGTCTTGAGGCGCTCTTGGATGTCTACTTCTGTGATGGTGGCTGGTTCTTGTTCTGGGTGGTTGTTTCATTCTCAGATCTTGCAGCCACTTTGCACCGGTGTTGTGTGTTTTTCCTTCTCCCATATGTCCCTCCAGTATTGTTCAGTCTCTGCTATCGGTGGAGTTGCTGCTATTGTGCTGTTACTCTGCAGCTGGGAATACACCTTGGACGGTTCTCTGGAGAACAGGGCATTTATCCTCTATATATACAGTGTATATATATAATCGGTTTTATATATACTATACCCTCACTGTGAGTTCCCCGATAATTGGCCTGGTGGTGGAAAATGCCGCGGCGTCATCCATGAATCGGTGGTCAGTTGTCCTGACTGAAGGCCGCAGAGAGCTTTTGGAGAGCATTTGATGGCCGCGGTGGGATGTCTGCTTGATCTCCAGGGTTGTCTGTGACGGGTACGATGTAAGCTATTATATCACAACATCCTCAATGTAAAAGCAATTTCACGTTTGCCAATAAAATGTAAAGCTGCGCTATTGATCACCTGAGGACCAGAAATAAATGTTCGGCTCCGGTGGAATGGTGCCCCCTGTGGGCAAAAGACCCTGAAAAATGCTAATGTGCTTGCTATGTATTACTAATCAGGGCACATTGAAGCGTGGATCAGACTCTGCTCTGCAATTGTTTATGCTGAAAGAAGACGCAAATAATGCATATGGATTGTTTTTGTATGCGCCATATTTCAGTGTAATGGGCTGATTTCAGCTCCATTGTGCAGTTATAAAACATTTACAGAGACGCCCTCTATAAACATAACCCTAAGATTCTGCCAATAGAACAAGTTGACATTTGGAGCAGTCATTGTTGCAGTGCAATGTGTAATGCCGAAACGCTCCCTGTGAAGAGCAGCGCAGATTGAAAGTTCATTCCATCCTGAAATAAATTGTAAAAAGTCATTGAAGTGTCCGCCGTAAAAGCATTCTATTCAGCCGCTCCTCAGGGATTGTGCACACCTCGAACTTACTTTTCAGTACATGCTTTCAACAAACACATGAACATATGGTTCCGATATGTAACTGTACACCGCACACTTGTAAATCACTGTATTATCTGCTGCAGATCAACCAGCTCTCTGAATTTGGAGCGCTGTGTAACTCCACCCACACCACTGATTGGCAGCTGTGCATTACTCCACCCACACCAGTGATTGGCAGCTGTGCATTACTCCACCCACACCACTGATTGGCAGCTGTGCATTACTCCACCCACACCACTGATTTACAACTGTGTATAACTCCACCCACACCACTGATTGGCAGCTGTGCATTACTCCACCCACACCACTGATTGGCAGCTGTGCATTACTCCACCCACACCACTGATTGGCAGCTGTGCATTACTCCACCCACACCACTCATTGGCAGCTGTGCATTACTCCACCCACACCACTGATTTACAACTGTGTATAACTCCACCCACACCACTGATTGGCAGCTGTGTATAACTCCACCCAGACCACTGATTGGCAGCTGTGAATTACTCCACCCACACCACTGATTTACAACCGTGTATAACTCCACCCACACCACTGATTGGCAGCTGTGCATTACTCCACCCACACTACTGATTGGCAGCTGTGTATTACTCTACCCACACCAGTGATTGGCAGCTGTGTATTACTCTACGCACACCAGTGATTGGCAGCTGTGTATTACTCTACGCACACCAGTGATTAGCAACTGTGTATTACTCCACCCACACCAGTGATTAGCAACTGTGTATTACTCCACCCACACCATTGATTTGCAACTGTGTATAACTCCACCCACACCACTGATTTACAGCTGTGTATAACTCCACCCACACCACTGATTTACAGCTGTGTATAACTCCACCCACACCACTGATTTACAGCTGTGTATAACTCCACCCACACCACTAATTTACAGCTGTGTATAACTCCACCCACACCACTAATTTACAGCTGTGTATAACTCCACCCACACCACTGATTTACAACTGTGTATAACGCCACCCACACCACTGATTTACAACTGTGTATAACGCCACCCACACCACTGATTTACAGCTGTGTATAACTCCACCCACACCACTGATTTACAGCTGTGTATAACGCCACCCACACCACTGATTTACAGCTGTGTATAACGCCACCCACACCACTGATTTACAGCTGTGTATAACGCCACCCACACCACTGATTTACAGCTGTGTATAACTCCACCCACACCACTGATTTACAGCTGTGTATAACTCCACCCACACCACTGATTGGTAGTTTTCTGCCAATGCACAGTGTTTACAGAAAGTTGACAATCAGTCATAGTACGTGGTTGGACTACCCGGCAGCAAGTTAACTAGTCCTCTTGTGATAATCTGCTGAGAAACAATCATTTTATCAAAACTGCAGCAAGCAACACAGTAAATGACACATGTCTGGAATCAGGGTCTCTTTTCCTACATTATGCTGCGATCAGATTTGAGGTAGCAAAAATGCACTGTCCGTTTTGTCCATCCATCTGCTATTCGTGTGACACGTACTGGAAAAACGCTTGACACGAAAATGAATTATTTTTTTATGTGTTTAAAGGTTACAAAGATAGATAATAGATACACAGATATATAATAGATATTGCGCTACATAGCTATTTTTGATATCCAGTGCAGGTAAAGCAGATTATCAAATATAGAGGGGATCCCATGCCGTTTTTTTTTAATTATTTAACGAATTAAATGGTGTACCCCCTAATTTATTTTTTTTTTATTTATTTTTATTATTTTTTTTATATTTATATAACTAGCCAAGGTACAGCAGACAGCTGGGGGCAGGTATTAATAGGTTTATTTGCCCCTTCCCAGCCTAAAAGTATCAGCCCACATCCACCACAGAAGTTGTGCCTCCATTAGCTGCTACAATTCTGGCGCTTTTCCGGGATCTTCCTGATTGCCCTGGTGTGGTGGCAATCGGGGCAATACTTGTTGGATTGATGTGAGCTGTGAATTGACAACTGGCCTCAAGCTCAGGGTGTTAGTAATGGAAAGGCGTCTATCAAACATTCCGATTACTAACCTAGTAAATGTAAAGAAACACCCCCCCCCCCGACACCGAAAAATTTTTAATTAAAAAAACCCAAAAAACAGCCCTTGACTGTAGCTCTCGTTCACCAACTTATTTATAAAAAAAAAAAGCCATGAAGATCAGACGTAATCCAACTTAGTCCACAAAAGTAAACCTGACAGGCATAAACAGAGAATTAAATATACAAAGACAGAACATGGTCCCTTGTTCACTTCTCAAAAGAATTCTCAAAAGAACTCGCACGCTGTCCCGATGTAGTCCACATAAAGGTCTCATGATGTTCCCCACTCTGTCACCCAGGGTATGGAGCCTTGTTCTGAGAACAAAGCCCCATAGGCTGTAACAGCAGCCGCTGCCAAGTCTCACGCCGCCCTCCGCGAGCGCTGACGAGTGTGACATCATAAGGTTACTGTAGTTTAAAGTGACTGGGTCACATAGAAAGTAGCGCGAGAGACTGCGGCGGTGACGAGCGGTGACATCAGAAGGGTATCACAGGGCGGTCATACAGAGGCTAGCGGGATTTACAATACTGTAATACTGCACATTCTACACTGGCCTTTTATTGTGACCAGCCTAAGGCACATGTGTGCAATAATATGATAATGATATGCCGCAGCTATGAGCTGCATGAACTGACTCCGCAGAGGAGCAACTAACACAGACAAAGCTGTGAGCAATAGCTGAGGAAGAAGCCGTCTGTGTGCATAGGAAAGGCCTCCGCTCCTTCAGTGCAGCTCATGAAGAATGGGAAGAAAACAAGTGCTGCCTCGTGTGTGTGTGTATATGTATATATATATGTGTGTGTGTGTGTGTGTGTGTGTATATGTATATATATGTGTGTGTGTATGTGTGTGTGTGTTATATATATAAAGCTGTGATCAATAGCTCAGGAAGAAGCCGTCTGTGTGCATAGGAAAGGCCTCCGCTCCTTCAGTGCAGCTCATGAAGAATGGGAAGAAAAACAAGTGCTGCCTCGTGTGTGTATATGTGTGTGTATATGTATATGTGTGTGTGTGTGTGTGTTATATATATAAAGCTGTGATCAATAGCTCAGGAAGAAGCCGTCTGTGTGCATAGGAAAGGCCTCCGCTCCTTCAGTGCAGCTCATGAAGAATGGGAAGAAAACAAGTGCTGCCTCGTGTGTGTGTGTATATGTATATATATATGTGTGTGTGTGTGTGTGTGTGTGTGTTATATATATAAAGCTGTGATCAATAGCTCAGGAAGAAGCCGTCTGTGTGCATAGGAAAGGCCTCCGCTCCTTCAGTGCAGCTCATGAAGAATGGGAAGAAAAACAAGTGCTGCCTCGTGTGTGTATATGTGTGTGTATATGTATATGTGTGTGTGTGTGTGTGTTATATATATAAAGCTGTGATCAATAGCTCAGGAAGAAGCCGTCTGTGTGCATAGGAAAGGCCTCCGCTCCTTCAGTGCAGCTCATGAAGAATGGGAAGAAAAACAAGTGCTGCCTCATGTGTGTATATGTGTGTGTATATGTATATATGTGTGTGTGTGTGTGTGTGTGTGTGTGTGTGTGTGTGTGTGTGTGTGTGTGTGTTATATATATAAAGCTGTGATCAATAGCTCAGGAAGAAGCCGTCTGTGTGCATAGGAAAGGCCTCCGCTCCTTCAGTGCAGCTCATGAAGAATGGGAAGAAAAACAAGTGCTGCCTCATGTGTGTATATGTATATGTGTGTGTGTGTGTGTGTGTGTGTGTGTGTGTGTTATATATATAAAGCTGTGATCAATAGCTGAGGAAGAAGCCGTCTGTGTGCATAGGAAAGGCCTCCGCTCCTTCAGTGCAGCTCATGAAGAATGGGAAGAAAACAAGTGCTGCCTCGTGTGTGTGTGTATATGTATATATATGTGTGTGTGTGTGTGTGTGTGTGTGTGTGTGTGTGTGTTATATATATAAAGCTGTGATCAATAGCTCAGGAAGAAGCCGTCTGTGTGCATAGGAAAGGCCTCCGCTCCTTCAGTGCAGCTCATGAAGAATGGGAAGAAAACAAGTGCTGCCTCGTGTGTGTGTATATGTATATATATGTGTGTGTGTATGTGTGTGTGTGTTATATATATAAAGCTGTGATCAATAGCTCAGGAAGAAGCCGTCTGTGTGCATAGGAAAGGCCTCCGCTCCTTCAGTGCAGCTCATGAAGAATGGGAAGAAAACAAGTGCTGCCTCATGTGTGTATATGTATATATATATATGTGTGTGTGTGTGTGTGTGTGTGTGTGTGTGTGTGTGTGTGTGTTATATATATAAAGCTGTGATCAATAGCTGAGGAAGAAGCCGTCTGTGTGCATAGGAAAGGCCTCCGCTCCTTCAGTGCAGCTCATGAAGAATGGGAACAAAACAAGTGCTGCCTCATGTGTGTGTATGTGTATGTGTATATGTATATGTGTGTGTGTGTGTGTGTGTGATATATATATTATATATACAGTCATATGAAAAAGTTTGGGCACCCCTATTAATGTTAACCTTTTTTCTTTATAACAATTTGGGTTTTTGCTATTTCAGTTTCATATATCTAATAACTGATGGACTGAGTAATATTTCTAGATTGAAATGAGGTTTATTGTATAAACAGAAAATGTGCAATTCGCATTTAAACAGAATTTGACAGTGCATAAGTATGGGCACCCTTATCAATTTCTTGATTTGAACACTCCTAACTACTTTTTACTGACTTACTGAAGCACTAAATTGGTTTTGTAACCTCATTGAGCTTTGACCTTCATAGGCAGGTGTATCCAATCATGAGAAAAGGTATTTAAGGTGGCCACTTGCAAGTTGTTCTCCTATTTGAATCTCCTATGAAGAGCGGCATCATGGGCTCCTCAAAACAACTCTCAAATGATCTGAAAACAAAGATTATTCAACATAGTTGTTCAGGGGAAGGTACAAAAAGTTGTCTCAGAGATTTAAACTGTCAGTTTCCACTGTGAGGAACATGGTAAGGAAATGGAAGAACACAGGTACAGTTCTTGTTAAGCCCAGAAGTGGCAGGCCAAGAAAAATATCAGAAAGGCAGAGAAGAAGAATGGTGAGAACAGTCAAGGACAATCCATAGACCACCTCCAAAGACCTGCAGCATCATCTTGCTGCAGATGGTGTCAATGTGCATCGGTCAACAATACAGCGCACGTTACACAAGGAGAAGCTGTATGGGAGAGTGATGCGAAAGAAGCAGTTTCTGCAAGCACGCCACAAACAGAGTCGCCTGAGGTATGCAAAGCACATTTGGACAAGCCAGTTACATTTTGGAAGAAGGTCCTGTGGACTGATGAAACAAAGATTGAGTTGTTTGGTCATACAAAAAGGCATTATGCATGGAGGCAAAAAAACACGGCATTCCAAGAAAAGCACTTGCTACCCACAGTAAAATTTGGTGGAGGTTCCATCATGCTTTGGGGCTGTGTGGCCAATGCCGACACCGGGAATCTTGTTAAAGTTGGGGGTCGCATGGATTCAACTCAGTATCAGCAGATTCTTGACAATAATGTGAAAGAATCAGTGACAAAGTTGAAGTTACGCAGGGGATGGATATTTCAGCAAGACAATGATCCAAAACACCGCTCCAAATCTACTCAGGCATTCATGCAGAGGAACAATTACAATGTTCTGGAATGGCCATCCCAGTCCCCAGACCTGAATATCATGAAAAATCTGTGGGATGATGTGAAGCGGCTGTCCATGCTTGGCGACCATCAAACTTAACTGAACTGGAATTGTTTTGTAAACAGGAATGGTCAAATCTACTTCATCCAGGAACTCATTAAAAGCTACAGGAAGTGACTAGAGGCTGTGATTTCTGCAAAAGGAGGATCTACAAAATATTAATGTCACTTTTATGTTGAGGTGCCCATACTTTTGCACCGGTCAAATTTAGTTTAAATGCGGATTGCACATTTTCTGATAGTGCAATAAACCTCATTTCAATCCAGAAATATTACTCAGTCCATCAGTTATTAGATATGACACTGAAATAGCAAAAACCCAAATTAAAGAAAAAAGGTTAACATTAATAGGGGTGCACAAACTTTTTCATATGACTGTATATATATATATAAAGCTGTGAGCAATAGCTGAGGAAGAAGCCGTCTGTGTGCATAAGAAAGGCCTCAGCTCCTTCAGTGCAGCTCATGAAGAGTGGGAAGAAACAACAAACAAGTGCTGCCTCGTGTGTGTATGTATGTGTGATTATTTTATATATATATATAAAGCTGAATGTGTGTGTGTGTGTGTGCATATGTATGTGTCATACCATACATACATACACATACACACACACACACACAGCTTATATATATACACACACAGCATATATATATATATATATATATATATATATATATATAAATATATATATATATATATATATATATATATATATATATATATATATATATATATATATATATATATATATATATATATATATATATATATATGCTGTGTGCGTATATATGTGTGATATATATATATATTGTGAGGTAGCACGGTCGGCTGCACAGCAGAAGACACGGGATCCAGGCATTAAGGTTCACAGCACACGGTTTTAATCCAAACAAAAGTCCACAACAATATACATGTGCCTCTCCAGCAGAGAACTCAGGGAGTTCTGTTCACTTCCTCACACCCGGCACACCTGCCCTCGTTCCTGTTTCCTTTTAACCCTTCCTTAAGCCTGTAGGGAAACAGCATTAACCCTGTAGTGGAGTTACTTTCTATCATGGAGTGAGCACAACCGGGGCGAGACATACCGGCCGTCATAGATAACCCCGGTCACAGTCTCACATACCCCCCCTCAGTTCAAGCGAGCGGGGTTGAACTCCTGCCATCAAACACGGGCCGCGGGACAAGGCATCGGCGTTGCCCTGGAACCTACCGGCCCGGTGTTCAACCGTAAACCGGAAGTTCTGCAGAGAAAGGAACCACCGGGTAACTCGGGCATTCCGTTCCTTGGCGGACCTCATCCAGACCAGTGGAGAGTGATCCGTCACCAAGCGAAACTGTCGTCCCAGCAGGTAATAGCGTAGGGACTCCAAGGCCCACTTGATCGCCAGGCACTCCTTCTCCACTACGCTATAATTCCGCTCGGGAGGGGTGAGCTTCCTACTTAAGAAGGTGACGGGGTGTTCCTCCCCCTGAACCACCTGAGACAGCACTGCCCCCAGGCCGACCTCCGAGGCGTCAGTCTGTACTATGAACTCCTTCCGGAAATCAGGGTGTACAAGAACGGGCTGTCCGCACAGGACCCCCTTCAGGGCCCGGAAGGAGTCCTCGGCCTGCGGAGTCCAGCGCACCATGACGGACTTCTTGCCTTTGAGAAGGTCCGTCAAGGGGGCTGATAGTCCCGCAAAATCCTTTACAAACCTCCTGTAGTATCCCACGATACCCAGGAAGGCCCTAACCTGCTTCGTGGTCAGGGGTCTAGGCCACTTCTGGATCGCCTCAACCTTGTTAATTTGGGGCTTAATCACTCCTTGGCCTATCACGTAGCCCAAGTAGCGGGCTTCCGTGAGTCCCAACGCACATTTCTTGGGATTGGCTGTCAAGCCGGCTGTTCGAAGCGCGTCCACCACCGCTTGTACCTGTTCCAAGTGGGTCTGCCACTCGGAGCTGTAAATAATGATGTCATCAAGGTACGCTGATGCATACGCCTGGTGGGGTTCCAGCACTAAGTCCATCAACCTCTGGAACGTGGCCGGAGCGCCATGTAACCCAAAAGGCAAGACAACATAGTGGAAGAGACCCTCTGGCGTAACAAAAGCGGTTTTCTCCTTGGCGGACTCCGTCAGTGGCACCTGCCAGTACCCCTTGGTCAGGTCGAGCGTGGTAAAATATTGCGCCTGTCCCAGCCTATCAATCAGCTCATCCACCCGGGGCATGGGGTAGAGATCGAACTTGGATATTTCGTTCAATCTCCTAAAGTCATTGCAGAACCTTAAGGAGCCATCGGGTTTTGGTATTAGGACAATCGGACTAGCCCATTCACTCTGGGATTTTTCGATGACCCCCAGGCGTAACATTGTCTTTACTTCCTCCGATATGGCTTGTCGTCGAGCCTCCGGTACCCGGTATGACTTCAGGCGTACCTTCAGGTGGGGCTCGGTGACAATATCATGTCGTATCAGACTGGTCCTACCGGGCAGCTCGGAGAAGACATCGGGGTTCTGCTGAACCAACCGTCTGGCCTCTCGCCTCTGAGTCTTGGTGAGGGCTTCTCCAATCCTTACTTCCGGTTCGTCCTCTCCGGAGGTCGCTGGAGCCGGAGGTGAACGACCCGAAGAGGGAGGAGGTGGGGAAAAAACAGCCATCAGGCTTTCCCGTTCCTGCCAAGGTTTTAATAGGTTGACATGGTATATTTGTTCAGGTTTCCGCCTACCGGGCTGCAATACTTTATAGTTAACCACCCCGATTCTTTCCTTTATCTCGTAGGGGCCTTGCCACTGAGCCAGGAATTTACTCTCCGCCGTGGGGATTAATACCAACACCCGATCCCCGGGTTTAAAGGTCCGCACGGTGGCTTGTCTATTGTAGCGGCCGCTTTGCGCGGCCTGAGCCTCCTGTAAATGCTCCTTCACACTTGGCATGACCGCGCTTATGCGGTTCTGCATACCCAAAATGTGTTCAATCACACTTTTATGGGGGGTGGGCTCTTGCTCCCATGTTTCCTTTGCCAGGTCCAACAATCCCCGGGGATGTCGCCCGTATAAAAATTCAAAAGGCGAAAACCCCGTGGATGCCTGTGGCACCTCTCGTATGGCAAACATCAAATAGGGAAGCATCATATCCTAGTCTTTCCCGTCTTTTGAAATCACCCTTTTGAGCATGGTTTTCAGGGTTTTATTGAAACGCTCGACTAAACCGTCCGTTTGAGGATGATACACAGACGTACGCAACTGCTTGATCTGGAGTAGCCGGCATAGCTCTTTGGTCACTTTAGACATGAATGGGGTCCCCTGATCCATAAGGATCTCCTTGGGCAACCCCACCCGGCAGAACACAGCAAACAACTCCCGAGCTATAAGCTTTGCTGCAGTATGTCTGAGAGGTATCGCCTCGGGATACCGGGTGGCATAGTCAACGATCACTAGGATGTGTTGGTGCCCTCGAGCGGACTTTACGAGGGGCCCCACCAGATCCATCCCTATCCGTTCAAAAGGGACTTCTATAATGGGTAACGGTACCAACGGACTGCGAAAATGGGTCAGGGGTGCGGTAAGCTGACACTCCGGGCAGGTTTCGCAGAACCGTTTTACCTCCCCAAAGACCCCGGGCCAATAGAACCTTTGCAATATTCGCTCCTGCGTTTTCTTGACCCCTAGGTGGCCACTCATCAGGTGTTTATGAGCCAAGTCGAGGACCCGCCGGCGATACAGCTGGGGCACCACCAACTGTTCTACCCCCACGCCCCGTATTTCATCTACCCGGTAGAGTAAATCCTGCTTAAGAGCGAAATGGGGGTACCTTACCTGGGCACCGGGCAGCTGTGCCACCCCGTCAACTACTGTCACCCGACTCCGGGCATGTATTAACGTAGGGTCCTGGAGTTGGGCTGTCCCAAACGTATCCGGGGACGCCTCCAACTCCGGGATGGGCTCGACCATCTCAGCCTCTCCTGCCAATACCTCTAGGGGGTGACCTATCGGGTTCACACTCTGTCCCTATCATGGTGACCCCTACGGCAGGCGTCCCGGATTCAGGATTGTAGGGCTCAGGTCCCGGACTGACCAATATCTGAGGGGACTTAGGGGGTCCCCTCCATAAAGTCCAAAAATAGGGCAGATCCCTTCCTAGGATCACGTCATAAGGAAGAGTGTTAAGAAGTCCCACCTCATGTTGCACCTGACCGCAAGGTGCTGTGATGGTGACAATCCCCGTGGGATAGTCTCGGCGGTCCCCATGTATGCAAACCACCCCCACGGTACGTCCTGTGGCCTTTACATTAGCCCTCAAGGTGGATCGCACAAGGGTCACTAAGCTTCCGGAATCCACCAATCCTGTAACCGGACATCCATTCACCTGTATTTGGCACAAGTGGGGCTCCGTCTCTGGGGAGACCAGGTCAGCGGTGCACACCACCTGAGCATACATTGAACCCCGCCAGGTAACCCCACAATCCATGGGCTCCGTGGTGAGTGGACACTGGGCTTCCATATGTCCCACCCGCTGGCACCGCCAACATCTAATAGGGAAGGATACCTCCTTGACGGGTTGTCGTTTAGGGTACAGAACCTTCCGGACCTCAGGAATGGCGGCCGCGGCCTCAGACGAGACGGTAGGGGACTCCTGCACCGTTGTCAGCGGTGGGTCCTTGGCCCTAGGCTTGGAGGGGCCGGACCGACGGGCGGTACGCAAAGTCTCAGTGTCCCGTATCAAGTCCTGCGTAGCCACATGCCGCTCTACCAGGGACACTAATTGGTCCCGGGTACTCGGGTCACCCTGTCCTACCCACCGTTGAACGGTGACGGGTAAAGTGCGCACAAAACGATCCACTACTACCCTTTCCACCATTTGCGCCGGGCTCAGAGTGTCAGGCTGCAACCACTTTTTTACAAGATGCAACAAGTCATAGGCCTGGGAGCGTACGGGTTTGGCTTCCTCATAGAACCACTGATTTACCCGCTGAGCCCGTACATAGGTATTCACCCCCAACCGAGCCAGTATTTCGGCTTTCAGGGTCACATAGTCAATGGCGTCCTCGGTACTGAGGTCCAGGTACGCTTTTTGGGGTTCCCCCGTCAGATAGGGCGACAATACCTCAGCCCACTGGGGGGTCGGCAGCTTTTCCCGCTCGGCCACCCGCTCAAACACCGCCAGGAACGCTTCCACAACATCCCCCGGGGTCATCTTTTGCAACGCTTGTCTCACCGCTTTCCGGACGCTGCCGTCGTCACCCGGTCCCGGGGTTGCTGCTGCCGGTCCGGCACGGATCGACTTGGCCAGGAGAACCATCTGTTCTTGATGTCTTTGTTCCTGCAATTGCAAGGCTTGCTGCTGACGTGCATTGGCCTGCTCCATCTGTTCTTGGTGCCTTTTGTCCTGCACTTGCAAGGATTGCTGCTGACGTTCCAACGCCCGGAGCAGGTGTGTATTGGTCTGTTGCTGCTGTGCATTAGCCTGAGCCAAATGCTTTAGTATGTCCTCCATGGCGTCGCCGGGTTTGGGCTGTAGTATAGCCGCTCGAATCCAGGACATGTGCTACTGGGTCACCAGGGATGGATGCTACACCTCACTGGCTGTCATGCCCGCCGATTCTCCACCATATGTGAGGTAGCACGGTCGGCTGCACAGCAGAAGACACGGGATCCAGGCATTAAGGTTCACAGCACACGGTTTTAATCCAAACAAAAGTCCACAACAATATACATGTGCCTCTCCAGCAGAGAACTCAGGGAGTTCTGTTCACTTCCTCACACCCGGCACACCTGCCCTCGTTCCTGTTTCCTTTTAACCCTTCCTTAAGCCTGTAGGGAAACAGCATTAACCCTGTAGTGGAGTTACTTTCTATCATGGAGTGAGCACAACCGGGGCGAGACATACCGGCCGTCATAGATAACCCCGGTCACAGTCTCACAAAATATATATATATATATATATATATATATATATATATATATATATATAATGTATGTATGTATGTATGTATGTATGTGTATATATATATATATATATATATATATATATATATATATATATATATATATATATATATATAGAGTCATGGCCAAAAGTTTTGAGAATGACCCCACAATGCTATTTTCACATGATCTCTTGCCCTCTGGTTTTTAATTGTTTGATGTTTCCATTACATACAGAAATATAATTGCAATCATATTATGAGACCAGAAGGTTCTATTGACATTAGAATGAGTTAATGCAGCAAGTCAGTATTTGCAGTGTTGTCCCTTCTTCTTCAGGACCTCTGCAATTCTCCCGGGCATGCTCTCAATCATCTTCTGGAGCAAATCCTGACTGATCGCTGTCCATTCTTGCATAAGCAATGCTTGCATTTTGCCAGAATTTGTTGTTTTTTGTTTGTCCACCCGTCTCTTGATGATTGCCCACAAGTTCTCAATGGGATTAAGATCTGGGGAGTTTCCAGGCCATGGACCCAAAATCTCTGTTTTGTTCCATGAGCCATTTAGTGATCACCTTTGCTTTATGGCAAGGTGCTCCATCATGCTGGAAAAGGCATTGTTGGGGCCAAACTGCTCTTGGACAGTTGGGAGAAGTTGCTCTTGGAGGACATTCTGGTGCCATTCTTTATTCATGGCTGTGTTTTTAGGCAAGACTGTGAGTGGTGCGATTCCCTTGGCTGAGAAGCAACCCCACACATGAATGGTTTCAGGATGCTTAACAGTTGGCATGAGACAAGACTGGTGGTAGCACTCACCTCTTCTTCTCCTAATAAGCTGTTTTCCAGATGTCCCAAACAATTGAAAAGGGGATTCATCTGAGAAAATGACTTTCCCCCAGTCCTCAGCAGTCCACTCCCTGTATCTTTTGCAGAATATCAGTCGGTCCCTGATGTTTTTATTGGAGAGAAGTGTCTTCTTTGCTGCCCTCCTTGAAACCAGGCCTTGCTCAAAGAGTCTCGGCCTCACAGTGCGTGCAGAAGCCCTCACACCAGCCTGCTGCCATTGCTGAGCTAGCTCGCCACTGCTGGTAGTCCCATCCCACAGCTGAAACAGTTTTAAGATACGGTCCTGGCATTTGCTGGTCCTTCTTGGGCGCCCTGGAGTCTTTTTGGCAACAATGGAAGCTCTCTCCTTGAGGTTCTTGATGATGAGATAGATTGTTGACTGAAGTGCAATCTTTGTAGCTGCGATACTCTTCCCTGTTAGGCCATTTTTGTGCAGAGCAATGATGGCTGCACGTGTTTCTTTAGAGATAACCATGGTTAACTGAAGAGAAACAATGATACCAAGCACCAGCCTCCTTTTAAAGTGTCCAGTGGTGTCATTCTTACTTAATCATGACTGATTGATCGCCAGCCCTGTCCTCATCAACACCCACACCTGTGTTACTGGAACAATCACTAAAACAATGTTAGCTGCTCCTTTTAAGGCAGGACTACAATGATGCTGAAATGTGTTTTGGGGGTTGAAGTTCATTTTCTTAACAGCAATTACTTGCAAAGTCAATATTGGCTAAGCTGATCATTCTTTATGACATTCTGGAGTATATGCAAATTGCCATTAGAAAAACTTAAGCAGTAGACTTTGTAAAAATTAATATTTGTAGCATTCTCAAAACTTTTGGCCGTGTGTGTGTGTGTATATACACATATGTATGCATGTATATATGTATGTATGTGTGTGTATGTGTGTGTATGTATATATATATATTTATAGCTGAATGTGTGTATGAGTGATGTAGATAGATAGATAGATATATATATATATATATATATATATATATGTATATATATGTCTATCTCTCTCTATATATATATATATATCTCTATATATATCTCTATATATCTCTATATATCTCTCTATATATCTCTATATATCTCTCTATATATCTCTATATATATATATATATATATATATATATATATATATATATATATCTCTATATATATAAAGCTGGATGTGTGTATGTGTGATTGTTATATATATATATATATATATATATATATCACACATACACACATTCAGCTTTATATATTAGATCACACACACAGCTTTTTTATATATATATATATATATATATATATATATATATATATATATATATATATATCTCCATATACAGTTAGGTCCAGAAATGTTTGGCCAGTGACACAATTTTGGCGAGTTGGGCTCTGCATGCCACCACATTGGATTTGAAATGAAACCTCTACAACAGAATTCAAGTGCAGATTGTAACGTTTAATTTGAAGGTTTGAACAAAAATATCTGATAGAAATTGTAGGAATTGTCACATTTCTTTACAAACACTCCACATTTTAGGAGGTCAAAAGTAATTGGACAAATAAACCAAACCCAAACAAAATATTTTTATTTTCAATATTTTGTTGCGAATCCTTTGGAGGCAATCACTGCCTTAAGTCTGGAACCCATGGACATCACCAAACGCTGGGTTTCCACCTTCTTAATGCTTTGCCAGGCCTTTACAGCCGCAGCCTTCAGGTCTTGCTTGTTTGTGGGTCTTTCCGTCTTAAGTCTGGATTTGAGCAAGTGAAATGCATGCTCAATTGGGTTAAGATCTGGTGATTGACTTGGCCATTGCAGAATGTTCCACTTTTTTGCACTCATGAACTCCTGGGTAGCTTTGGCTGTATGCTTGGGGTCATTGTCCATCTGTACTATGAAGCGCCGTCCGATCAACTTTGCGGCATTTGGCTGAATCTGGGCTGAAAGTATATCCCGGTACACTTCAGAATTCATCCGGCTACTCTTGTCTGCGGTTATGTCATCAGTAAACACAAGTGACCCAGTGCCATTGAAAGAAATGCATGCCCATGCCATCACGTTGCCTCCACGTTGCCTCCACCATGTTTTACAGAGGATGTGGTGTGCCTTGGATCATGTGCCGTACCCTTTCTTCTCCAAACTTTTTTCTTCCCATCATTCTGGTACAGGTTGATCTTGGTCTCATCTGTCCATAGAATACTTTTCCAGAACTGAGCTGGCTTCATGAGGTGTTTTTCAGCAAATGTAACTCTGGCCTGTCTATTTTTGGAATTGATGAATGGTTTGCATCTAGATGTGAACCCTTTGTATTTACTTTCATGGAGTCTTCTCTTTACTGTTGACTTAGAGACAGATACACCTACTTCACTGAGAGTGTTCTGGACTTCAGTTGATGTTGTGAACGGGTTCTTCTTCACCAAAGAAAGTATGCGGCGATCATCCACCACTGTTGTCATCCGTGGACGCCCAGGCCTTTTTGAGTTCCCAAGCTCACCAGTCAATTCCTTTTTTCTCAGAATGTACCCGACTGTTGATTTTGCTACTCCAAGCATGTCTGCTATCTCTCTGATGGATTTTTTCTTTTTTTCAGCCTCAGGATGTTCTGCTTCACCTCAATTGAGAGTTCCTTAGACCGCATGTTGTCTGGTCACAGCAACAGCTTCCAAATGCAAAACCACACACCTGTAATCAACCCCAGACCTTTTAACTACTTCATTGATTACAGGTTAACGAGGGAGACGCCTTCAGAGTTAATTGCAGCCCTTAGAGTCCCTTGTCCAATTACTTTTGGTCCCTTGAAAAAGAGGAGGCTATGCATTACAGAGCTATGATTCCTAAACCCTTTCTCCGATTTGGATGTGAAAACTCTCATATTGCAGCTGGGAGTGTGCACTTTCAGCCCATATTATATATAGAATTGTATTTCTGAACATGTTTTTGTAAACAGCTAAAATAACAAAACTTGTGTCACTGTCCAAATATTTCTGGCCCTGACTATGTATGTGTATGTGTATATATATATATATATATATATATATATATATATATATATATATATATATATATATATATATATATATATATATATATATATATATATATATATATATAATATATTATATATATATATATAATATATTATATATATATAATGGTGTGTGTGTGTGTGTTTGTGTCCGGGATTGGCATCTGCACCGTCGCAGCTACAGCCACAAAATTTTGCACACTCACACGTCTGGACCCCGAGAGCGTCATAGGCTATGTTGTGAGGCGAAATTTTAATCCCGCGCATTCGAATTTACCAATCAATTTTGCCCCTAGCTACATAATGGGGAAAAAGTGAAACGAAAAGTGTATCCGCACCGTCGCATTTACAATCACAAAATTTTGCACAGACACCTCATTCGACCCAGGGAACGTCGTAGACTATGTTTTGACAGGAAAATTTAACCCTGCGCATTACAGTTACTCTCCAAAAAACATGCCTCCATTAAAGTAAATGCGACCAGCAGTCCTCGCGTGCGCAGCACCTCGGCCGCAGTGGGCGGCGTCCTGAGATATGAAATGGAGCGATGGGGGACTGCCTAAAGCGACAGGAGGCAGACTAACGGCCACCAGAGAGCCCGCCCCCCTGTACCATTATCAAGATTTCAATACAAAAAGGTACTACTTTATAAAGTCTTTATATTGGTCAGAAAGGGGGCACATAAACAACAGGAACATTGCTGGAATGCAGCCCAGGAGCTGCAGAGGGGGAAACGTTTAGGTTTCAAGCTAAATTTCTGATGACAGGTTCCCTTTAAAGGAATTGCTTAATCACCCATTTATCGTGACTAAAGATTACAAGCTGAGGATTTAACTCCATGCATTTTCATAAGGGAGTGGAAGAACTTGCTATTTTGCATGTCCCAAAGAAGAGGTTTAATCGCACATGGCATTTCTGCTTCAATGAAATGGAGAGAGACACAGCTATTGGAAAATAAAATTCTTCTGGCAGCTGTTTATGTGGACCCAAGTCATTGTATACTACTTGATGATCAACAGCTTACTAAAGGAAAAGAAGCTTTGAGTGAGGTAGCAGTTAGGATGAGCGACTACAGGACTGCCAGGCGCAACAGGACTTGGGTCCTGACAGTGCTACTGCTGCCGTATCTTCATCCTCATCAGATGAGGAGTTTAACTTCGACAAGTATTTGGATGACATGGAGCAGGGAAAGCGTTGCCACGAGGAAAAAGATTTCACTCCGTCTCCTATAGCAGCAGATTGACCAGATGTCACTGCATCTCCTATAGCAGCAGATTGGCCGGATGTCACTGCGTCTCCTATAGCAGCAGATTGACCAGATGTCACTGCGTCTCCTATAGCAGCAGATTGGCCGGATGTCACTGCGTCTCCTAAACCAGCAGATTGGCCGGATGTCACTCCGTCTCCTATAGCAGCAGATTGACCAGATGTCACTGCATCTCCTATAGCAGCAGATTGGCCAGATGTCACTGCGTCTCCTATAGCAGCAGATTGACCAGATGTCACTGCGTCTCCTATAGCAGCAGATTGACCAGATGTCACTGCGTCTCCTATAGCGGCAGATTGGCCAGATGTCACTGCGTCTCCTATAGCGGCAGATTGGCCAGATGTCACTGCGTCTCCTATAGCGGCAGATTGGCCAGATGTCACTGCGTCTCCTATAGCGGCAGATTGGCCAGATGTCACTGCGTCTCCTATAGCAGCAGATTGTCCAGATGTCACTGCGTCTCCTATAGCAGCAGATTGTCCAGATGTCACTGTATCTCCTATAGCAGCAGATTGTCCAGATGTCACTGCGTCTCCTATAGCGGCAGATTGGCCAGATGTCACTGCGTCTCCTATAGCAGCAGATTGGCCAGATGTCACTGCGTCTCCTATAGCAGCAGATTGACCAGATGTCACTGCGTCTCCTATAGCAGCAGATTGACCAGATGTCACTGCGTCTCCTATAGCGGCAGATTGGCCAGATGTCACTCCGTCTCCTATAGCGGCAGATTGGCCAGATGTCACTGCGTCTCCTATAGCAGCAGATTGACCGGATTTCACTGCGTCTCCTATAGCAGCAGATTGGCCAGAGGTCACTGCGTCTCCTATAGCAGCAGATTGGCCAGATGTCACTCCGTCTCCTATAGCGGCAGATTGGCCAGATGTCACTGCGTCTCCTATAGCGGCAGATTGGCCAGATGTCACTGCGTCTCCTATAGCAGCAGATTGGCCAGAGGTCACTGCGTCTCCTATAGCGGCAGATTGGCCAGATGTCACTCCGTCTCCTATAGCGGCAGATTGGCCAGATGTCACTGCGTCTCCTATAGCAGCAGATTGACCGGATTTCACTGCGTCTCCTATAGCAGCAGATTGGCCAGAGGTCACTGCGTCTCCTATAGCAGCAGATTGACCAGATGTCACTGCGTCTCCTATAGCAGCAGATTGGCCAGATGTCACTCCGTCTCCTATAGCAGCAGATTGGCCAGATGTCACTGCGTCTCCTATAGCAGCAGATTGTCCAGATGTCACTGCGTCTCCTATAGCAGCAGATTGGCCAGATGTCACTGCGTCTCCTATAGCAGCAGATTGGCCAGATGTCACTGCGTCTCCTATAGCAGCAGATTGGCCAGATGTCACTGCGTCTCCTATAGCAGCAGATTGGCCAGATGTCACTGCGTCTCCTATAGCAGCAGATTGGCCAGATGTCACTGCGTCTCCTATAGCAGCAGATTGGCCAGATGTCACTGCGTCTCCTATAGCAGCAGATTGAGCAGATGTCAGTAACATTTTTCACTTGCTCTCAAAGAAATAAAAAAATTCAACCGTTCATCAAAACTGAGTGTGCATCAGGCACACTTTATACCCGGAAATTCGTAAGAGATGTTGCCCATGTGGTTACGGTTTTGCCCCAGTTACTGTAGAGAGGTTGTTCCCCAGCCTTAAAATTATTAGGTCAGATTTGAGGTCATCTGCGAAGGACGATCTGATGGAGGCAATTCTATTTCTTACAACAAACTCATAGCCTGCATATTGTGCTAAATATTTACAACTGCTTAGTTTTTTGTCTTCTAAAGTTGTATGTTTATATATATATATATATATATATATATATATAATGTACATATACTTGAATACAACTTTAGAAGACAAAAAACTAAGGTTGTAAATGTGTAACACAATGATCTATATATATATATATATATATATATATATATATATATATATATATATATATATATATATATATATATATATATATATATATATATATATATTATATATAATATATCTCTTGTGTGTGTGTGTGTGTGTGTATATGTGTATATATATATATATATATATATATATATATATATCTTCTGTATATTACATATTTACAATTTATTAGTTTTTTGTGTTCTAAAGTTGTATCCAATAAATATATTTTATGTTCTATCCAAATATCTTGATTATTGTATCATAAAAAATATTAATGTACATACACATGTTCATGTACTATAAAATTTTCACTTAACTATAAGCAATATATGTCGGAGTCGTGGAGTCGGTGCAAGGGAAATTGAGGAGTCGGAGTCGAAGGTTTGGCTTACCGACTCCACAGCCCTTGTTGACGTTCCACCACAGGTCCTCGCGCTCCACTACACGGCGTCCCAGGTCAATACAGTATTACCAGATGTGTGTGTGTGTGTGCGCGCGCTCGCGCTGTCTGGTAGCAGGGGAGGACCACTGTAGATCATATGTGCTGGGATCGCCCACTGAGGATCGCAGGAAGACCTGGAGTGACACAGACGTCCAGAGTCTGGCAAGTATCATTCTCCTGGGGGGAGGTTTGATTTTTTGGGGGGTAATCGTACTCTGAACCCATGATTAGCTAGAAATAAGCACTACCCCGAAAATAAGCCCTAGCTCAGTGTCTTATTTTCGGGGAAACCCGGTATATGCAAGCTGATCGGCAGACATTTACTGACTTATTTCGACAGAGCAACCAACATTGCGTGCACACAGAGTGATCTTTTTAATATGATGGTTCTGTGAGGATAGAACCTGATGTTATCAGCAGCACATCACCTCTTTACATGGTGCAAGGTACTGCTGATAAAGATGAGTTTATGCTGGCTTATATATCTTTGCCCCCAATGAATGAGCACTTTGCTTGCTTGTTGGGTGATTGCAGCCTGTATAGATAGTGCAGTAATCTTGAATGAGAGGTTGTTTTTTTTAAAGAATTCTGATTCTCAAATTATTGGCCCACATACAATTAGGTCCAGAAATACTTGGACAGTGGCACAGGTATTGGCATTTCATCCGTTTACTGAAACATATTCAAGATACAGTTAAATAATCAATATTGGCTATTCATATCCTGATTGGAAGAATGTATAGGAATTACAGCTCTTTACTATATAGCTGCCTCTTTTGGAAAGGACCAAAGGTAATTAGACAATTCTCAAAAGCTCTTTCTGCATAGGTGACTCCCTCGTTAATCCATCAATTAAGCAGGTAAAAGGTTTGGAGCTGATTCCAGGTGCGGCCTTTGCATTTGAAAGCTGTTGCTGTGACACCACAACATGCGGTCACAGGCGCTCTCAATGGAAGAGAAACCGACCAACATTAGGCTAAAAAATACAGAAGAAATCAATCAGAGAGCAGAAATGTTACAAATGGCCAAATCGATAGTTTGGTACATTCTGCAAGAAAAAAAAAAGAGGGCACCGGTGAACTTGGAAACTCACAAAGGCCTGGACATCCACAGAAGACAACAGTAGTGGATGGTCGCAGAATCCTTTCCATGGTAAAAAAAAAATAAAACCTCACAACATCCTTCGAAGTGAAGACCACTCTCTTGGAAGTTGGTGCTCCAGTATCTAAGTCTCCATAAAGAGACTTCATGAGAAAAAATACAGAGGGGTCACCACAAGCTGCAAACCATTCATCAGCCTGAAAATAGAAAGGCCAGATTAGACTTTACCAAAAAACATCTAAAGAAGCCGCCCAGTTCTGGAAAAGCTGCAAAAGACAGATGAGACTAAGATCAATCTGTACCAAAATGATGGAAGAAGAAAGTCTGGAGAAGGCTTGGAGCTGCTACTGATCAGTAACACATGGCGTAGCAGGTGTCATGGCCGGAGTGTACATGGCTTCTATTGGCCCTGGGGCACTAGTGGTTATTGATGATGGGACTGAAGACCGAAGCAGCTGAATGAATTCTGAAGTGACAGGGTGAGACTTTCTCCTCAGATTCAACCAAATGCTGCGATGATCATGGACAATGACCCAAAACATCCTGCAAAAGTGAAGACGACGAATATTCTGCAAT
Organism: Anomaloglossus baeobatrachus; assembly: GCF_048569485.1. Taxonomy (NCBI): domain Eukaryota; kingdom Metazoa; phylum Chordata; class Amphibia; order Anura; family Aromobatidae; genus Anomaloglossus; species Anomaloglossus baeobatrachus. The sequence goes on along the minus strand of NC_134360.1, from coordinate 1,130,094 downwards.
GGCTGAGTCATCCCCAGATCCCAGCCCCATCGAGCTGCATCTCAAAGGAGTAAGATAAAACTTGAGAGAGAGTCACAAACAAGAAACAACTGAAGTCACCGCAGTAAAGGTGGTAAAGCCTCACACCGGAGGAGACCAGTGGTGGAGATCTCCTTTGGCCGGAAGCCTCACACCGGAGGAGACCAGTGGTGGAGACCTCCTTTGGCCGGAAGCCTCAAACTGGAGGAGACCTGTGGTGGAGACCTCCATGGCCGGAAGCCTCAAACTGGAGGAGACCTCCATAGCCGGAAGCCTCACACCGGAGGAGACCAGCAATGGAGACAACCATGGACAGAAGTCTCCCACCAGAGGAGACCAGCGATGATCACGTCCACAGCCGGAAGACTTAAGTCACTGCTGCAAAGGATTAAAAAGGAACATTTTGTTTATGGTAGAGTAAATTTGTCCAATTACTTTTGAGCCCCTGAAATGAGGAGGATTTGTAGAAAAATGGCTGCAATTCCTAAATGGTTCACTTCAACGGCATCTCAGTTGTGTCTTTTTTAAATTAAGAAAAAATAGCAGCCTGCGGAGCGGAAATCACAAAGATTTCATGCACTGTCCAAATATATCTGGACCTAACTGTAAATGGACCTTTTGGGCTACATGGACACACTGCAGTTTTGGTGTCACAACAAAACTGCATCTTCTAGACATCAAAACTGCACCAAAGCTGCTCCTTGTCCCAGAAATGTAAAAAAAACAAAACCGCTTATAATGATGCTGTGTTTTTTATGCGTTTTTTTTCAGTAGAAGCTGCCAAAAATGCAAGAAGAATGAACGTGCTGCAGATTGTCAGACGTTTGTGGCAAATAAACTGCAAATCTGAATTCTCATAGATTTTGCTGGGAAGTCAAAAGTGAGAACAACAAAACTGCACCAAAAAAACGCAACAAAAAATGCAGCGTGCGCATGTAGCCTAAAATGCATCTTTAATAGAGACTCTGCAGGTGTTTGCAGACTTTTCTCTTAAATTGGTAAATCTGCATGGCAAAATGATATGCTAATTAACCATAACTAAACCCCGCCCTCATTAGCAGTTAAGGAGGGCGCTGCCGAGCTCCGCGCCTCTGTCCAGTGCCGCTTGTTTCTGGCATGGAGCACAGCGTGATGTGTCAGGGTCTTGCCTCATCTACGCTGCGTCACAGCAGAGCTGGTGTTTGTTTCTGGAGAATGATTGACAATGCTTTTTTTTTTTTTATTACTACCCTTCAGATGCTGCGTGTGGTGTAATGATGATTTGCATTTTTATGGCGATGTAAGCCATAACTTCTCTGTAAAAAAAGCGGATAAAGAATAGATATCGACAGAGCAAAGCTCTGCGGTGCCCCATCCACAAGTGAGGACGTATAGACCTTTGTATGAATCCTCTCTGTAGGATCCTCCGCAGCTATCACACCTCCCATTACCCTTCTGTCTTCCTTCCTTGGGGCGGCAGTCACACCCGGACCCGAGATCTTCAGGTTAGGCTTCCTTTGGGTCTAAGAAGACACCAATATAATAAATGGCCCATGGTGGATGGTGCCGGTCATTGGGGCGTAGGACCTTCCATTTACGCCACCGACTCCATCTACAGTAAAAGACACCAAAACCACAACTTTCCCAATGGAGCGCAGACTGTAGCTTCTCTACACGGTCACAATGTCGCTGCATTCGCCCTTATCTTGTGCAGATTTGTTGTTCCTTCAATAGGTCGCTAGCTGTTAACTCTTCGGTGCCTCTGGCTGTTATCACCTTGTGTGAATTGCGTCTCCCGTCTCCTTTCTCTGCCCTTTTTTAGTTTTCATTTGGATCCAGCTGTGCTGCTGATTCCACACTACACCGTGGGCTCGGGAGCTTGGCCTTCTTCTCTAAATTGTATGTTTTTCCAAAGACAAAAAAAACCTGCATTGATGTCTTTCTTCTCTCTTTCCTTTTATTTGTTTAATATACAGTGTGTGTGTGTAAGTATGTATGTACAGTCAGGGCCAGAAATATTTGGACAGTGACACAAGTTTTATTTTAGCTGTTTACAAAAACATGTTCAGAAATACAATTATATATATAATATGGGCTGAAAGTGCACACTCCCAGCTGCAATATGAGAGTTTTCACATCCAAATCGGAGAAAGGATTTAGGAATCATAGCTCTGTAATGCATAGCCTCCTCTTTTTCAAGGGACCAAAAGTAATTGGACAAGGGACTCTAAGGGCTGCAATTAACTCTGAAGGCGTCTCCCTCATTAACCTGTAATCAATGAAGTAGTTAAAAGGTCTGGGGTTGATTACAGGTGTGTGGTTTTGCATTTGGAAGCTGTTGCTGTGACCAGACAACATGCGGTCTAAGGAACTCTCAATTGAGGTGAAGCAGAACATCCTGAGGCTGAAAAAAAAGAAAAAATCCATCAGAGAGATAGCAGACATGCTTGGAGTAGCAAAATCAACAGTCGGGTACATTCTGAGAAAAAAGGAATTGACTGGTGAGCTTGGGAACTCAAAAAGGCCTGGGCGTCCACGGATGACAACAGTGGTGGATGATCGCCGCATACATTCTTTGGTGAAGAAGAACCCGTTCACAACATCAACTGAAGTCCAGAACACTCTCAGTGAAGTAGGTGTATCTGTCTCTAAGTCACCAGTAAAGAGAAGACTCCATGAAAGTAAATACAAAGGGTTCACATCTAGATGCAAACCATTCATCAATTCCAAAAATAGACAGGCCAGAGTTACATTTGCTGAAAAACACCTCATGAAGCCAGCTCAGTTCTGGAAAAGTATTCTATGGACAGATGAGACAAAGATCAACCTGTACCAGAATGATGGGAAGAAAAAAGACTGGAGAAGAAAGGGAACGGCACATGATCCAAGGCACACCACATCCTCTGTAAAACATGGTGGAGGCAACGTGATGGCATGGGCATGCATGGCTTTCAATGGCACTGGGTCACTTGTGTTTATTGATGACATAACAGCAGACAAGAGTAGCCGGATGAATTCTGAAGTGTACCGGGATATACTTTCAGCCCAGATTCAGCCAAATGCCGCAAAGTTGATCGGATGGCGCTTCATAGTACAGATGGACAATGACCCCAAGCATACAGCCAAAGCTACCCAGGAGTTCATGAGTGCAAAAAAGT
>NC_134360.1:1074439-1121939 GCF_048569485.1 Anomaloglossus baeobatrachus | reverse complement strand
TGAGGGGGGCGGGGCGTGGCCGAGTTGCCAATACGTGCAGGGTGCCGGGGCGAGAGGCCAATCAGTGTGGGGGGCGGAGCCTGTGCGAGCGGCCGGCCTATCCGTGTGGGGGGGGAGCCAGGGCGAGCGACCAATCCGTGCGGGGGGGGCGGTGCCATGGCTAGGCCAGCGGCCAATCCGCTTTGTGTCACCGTAAGGACACAATTTTGGAGCAAGACAGACAGACAGAATAAGGCAATTATATATATAGATGTGTATATATATTATATATATATATGTGTATATATATAATATATATATATATGTATATATATAATATATATATATATATATATATATATATATGTATATATAATGTGTGTGTGTGTAATATATATATATATATATATATATATATATATATATATATATATATTATATACACGTGTGTATACATAATGCATATATACAGTGTATATATATTTACCATTACAGAATTAAGATAAATGTCTATTTTCTAAAATTGAGCGTAAATATCATAATTTGCGTTTATGACTTGCGTCTATTTAATTTCCACAGATGTATGTAGTTTGCTCCACTATGAATCAATTGGAGCTGAATTTCTAGATTTCTGCAGAAAATTACTTAGCAGCAAAAACTAGTTTGCGATGAATGGAGAAGGCAAATCTGTGCTGGGGACTTGTGACAGCAAAGCGCTTCATGCCTCCCTGGATAGGAAAGGGAAAATGATGGCTTTGGTGCCATATAATGAGAGAAGATTGAGGCTGGACGGGAGTTGTGTTCATCTACTCCAAGCAAAGGGACAGAGACTGCCATAGACCATGTGTTGCGGGCGGGGGCCAGACCGTAGCTAAGGGGCTGCTCGGGATGCTCGGATCCGGGGCTTTACTGTGGCTCGAGTGGGAACCGGACCCGGGCTTGAGCAGCGGACCGCCACCCACAAGTGAAAGGGAGACATTGTCTTTCTGTCTGTCTGTCTGTCTGTGACGCCACCCACGGTGTGTGGTGAGGTGTGGCACCACCGCTGCTGTTGTGGGACACCCAGGGGCGATGGGATGGCAGCTTGGATGTTAACCCCTCCGTGGGTAGGGATGGATGCCCCGGGGAGCAGGGTATTGAGGGGTTGCAGGGAGCAGTCTTTAGGAGGCAGGAAGTAGGGAACTTCCAGTTGGCAGTCGTGTTGCTGGATGAGGCTGTACTGATGTGTGGGGTCAGTAAACACAGAGTCCTTTTGTAAACTAAACTGCCGGTGTCCGGGAGCTGTGGGCGAGTAGTGTCCAGGTTCCACACACTGTGCAATGAGCAGGGGCCCCTTCGTAGTCTGCTTAACTCCTCTGGTTGGAAAGGGGAGTCCACTCCCCTTGCACTAGTCCGGGTCCTCGTTCACGATGCCGGTGGGCCACTACCCTGCCCCAGTCCACTTCGGGTCCCCTCCTAATGCCTGACTTGTTCCCGCAGTCCAGGGGCTCCAACCCCTGTCCGCTCTGCTCCTTTCTCTGTAGACTCCTTCGGCACACAGCTTGCTCCTTTTCTTTCTCTCCAGCAGCCCAGGAGACACGCTCCTCACTGCTCTGCCTCTCTCCTACAACTGAACTCCACTCCTCCCCTCCTGCTCTCTTCACTTCTTCCCTGGGGGGGGGGCGGCTGCTCATATGCACCATGTGGGGGGAGGGGTGGAATTAACAAGGAGGATACACTCTTCTGTGACTTCCTGTCTAAGCCAGGGCATCACACATGTATGGAGTGGCAGTGTTCAGCTCAATACTGCCATAGACCATGAATGGAGCGGCAATGTTCAGCTCAAGACTGTGATAGACCATGAATGGAGCGGCAATGTTCAGCTCAATACTGCCATAGACCATGAATGGAGCGGCAATGTTCAGCTCAATACTGCCATAGACTATGAATGGAGCGGCAATGTTCAGCTCAATACTGCCATAGACCATGAATGGAGCGGCAATGTTCTGCTCAATACTGCCATAGACTATGAATGGAGCGGCAATGTTCAGCTCAATACTGCCATAGACCATGAATGGAGCGGCAATGTTCAGCTCAATACTGCCATAGACCATGAATGGAGCGGCAATGTTCAGCTCAATACTGCCATAGACCATGAATGCAGTGGCAATGTTCTGCTCAATACTGCCATAGACCATGAATGGAGCGGCAATGTTCAGCTCAATACTGCCATAGACCATGAATGCAGTGGCAATGTTCAGCTCAATACTGCCATAGACCATGAATGGAGCGGCAATGTTCAGCTCAAGACTGTGATAGAACATGAATGGAGCGGCAATGTTCAGCTCAATACTGCCATAGACCATGAATGGAGCGGCAATGTTCAGCTCAATACTGCCATAGACCATGAATAGAGCGGCAATGTTCTGCTCAATACTGCCATAGACCATGAATGGAGCGGCAATGTTCTGCTCAATACTGCCATAGACCATGAATGCAGCGGCAATGTTCAGCTCAATACTGCCATAGACCATGAATGGAGCGGCAATGTTCAGCTCAATACTGCCATAGACCATGAATGGAGCGGCAATGTTCTGCTCAATACTGCGATAGACCATGAATGGAGCGGCAATGTTCAGCTCAATACTGCCATAGACCATGAATGGAGCGGCAATGTTCAGCTCAATACTGCCATAGACCATGAATGGAGCGGCAATGTTCTGCTCAATACTGCCATAGACCATGAATGGAGTGGCAATGTTCTGCTCAATACTGCCATAGACCATGAATGCAGCGGCAATGTTCAGCTCAATACTGCCATAGACCATGAATGGAGCGGCAATGTTCAGCTCAATACTGCCATAGACCATGAATGGAGCGGCAATGTTCTGCTCAATACTGCCATAGACCATGAATGGAGCGGCAATGTTCAGCTCAATACTGCCATAGACCATGAATGCAGTGGCAATGTTCAGCTCAATACTGCCATAGACCATGAATGGAGCGGCAATGTTCTGCTCAATACTGCCATAGACCATGAATGGAGCGGCAATGTTCTGCTCAATACTGCCATAGACCATGAATGGAGCTGCAATGTTCAGCTCAATACTGCCATAGACCATGAATGGAGCGGCAATGTTCAGCTCAATACTGCCATAGACCATGAATGGAGCGGCAATGTTCAGCTCAATACTGCCATAGACCATGAATGGAGCTGCAATGTTCTGCTCAATACTGCCATAGACCATGAATGGAGTGGCCATGTTCAGCTCAATACTGCCATAGACCATGAATGGAGCGGCAATGTTCAGCTCAATACTGCCATAGACCATGAATGGAGCGGCAATGTTCTGCTCAATACTGCCATAGACCATGAATGGAGCGGCAATGTTCAGCTCAAGACGGCCATAGACCATGAATGAAGCGGCAATGTTCTGCTCAATACTGCCATAGACCATGAATGGAGCGGCAATGTTCAGCTTAATACTGCCATAGACCATGAATGCAGTGGCAATGTTCTGCTCAATACTGCCATAGACCATGAATGGAGTGGCAATGTTCAGCTCAATACTGCCATAGACCATGAATGGAGCGGCAATGTTCTGCTCAATACTGCCATAGACCATGAATGGAGCTGCAATGTTCAGCTCAATACTGCGATAGACCATGAATGCAGTGGCAATGTTCTGCTCAATACTGCCATAGACCATGAATGGAGTGGCAATGTTCAGCTCAAGACGGCCATAGACCATGAATGGAGCGGCAATGTTCAGCTCAATACTGCCATAGACCATGAATAGAGCGGCAATGTTCTGCTCAATACTGCCATAGACCATGAATAGAGCGGCAATGTTCTGCTCAATACTGCCATAGACCATGAATGGAGCGGCAATGTTCAGCTCAATACTGCCATAGACCATGAATAGAGCGGCAATGTTCTGCTCAATACTGCCATAGACCATGAATGGAGCGGCAATGTTCTGCTCAATACTGCCATAGACCATGAATGCAGCGGCAATGTTCAGCTCAATACTGCCATAGACCATGAATGGAGCGGCAATGTTCAGCTCAATACTGCCATAGACCATGAATGGAGCGGCAATGTTCTGCTCAATACTGCGATAGACCATGAATGGAGCGGCAATGTTCAGCTCAATACTGCCATAGACCATGAATGGAGCGGCAATGTTCAGCTCAATACTGCCATAGACCATGAATGGAGCGGCAATGTTCTGCTCAATACTGCCATAGACCATGAATGGAGTGGCAATGTTCTGCTCAATACTGCCATAGACCATGAATGCAGCGGCAATGTTCAGCTCAATACTGCCATAGACCATGAATGGAGCGGCAATGTTCAGCTCAATACTGCCATAGACCATGAATGGAGCGGCAATGTTCTGCTCAATACTGCCATAGACCATGAATGGAGCGGCAATGTTCAGCTCAATACTGCCATAGACCATGAATGCAGTGGCAATGTTCAGCTCAATACTGCCATAGACCATGAATGGAGCGGCAATGTTCTGCTCAATACTGCCATAGACCATGAATGGAGCGGCAATGTTCTGCTCAATACTGCCATAGACCATGAATGGAGCGGCAATGTTTTGCTCAATACTGCCATAGACCATGAATGGAGCTGCAATGTTCAGCTCAATACTGCCATAGACCATGAATGGAGCGGCAATGTTCAGCTCAATACTGCCATAGACCATGAATGGAGCGGCAATGTTCAGCTCAATACTGCCATAGACCATGAATGGAGCTGCAATGTTCTGCTCAATACTGCCATAGACCATGAATGGAGTGGCCATGTTCAGCTCAATACTGCCATAGACCATGAATGGAGCGGCAATGTTCAGCTCAATACTGCCATAGACCATGAATGGAGCGGCAATGTTCTGCTCAATACTGCCATAGACCATGAATGGAGCGGCAATGTTCAGCTCAAGACGGCCATAGACCATGAATGAAGCGGCAATGTTCTGCTCAATACTGCCATAGACCATGAATGGAGCGGCAATGTTCAGCTCAATACTGCCATAGACCATGAATGCAGTGGCAATGTTCTGCTCAATACTGCCATAGACCATGAATGGAGTGGCAATGTTCAGCTCAAGACGGCCATAGACCATGAATGGAGCGGCAATGTTCTGCTCAATACTGCCATAGACCATGAATGGAGCTGCAATGTTCAGCTCAATACTGCCATAGACCATGAATGCAGTGGCAATGTTCTGCTCAATACTGCCATAGACCATGAATGGAGCGGCAATGTTCTGCTCAATACTGCCATAGACCATGAATGGAGCTGCAATGTTCAGCTCAATACTGCCATAGACCATGAATGCAGTGGCAATGTTCTGCTCAATACTGCCATAGACCATGAATGTAGCGGCAATGTTCAGCTCAAGACGGCCATAGACCATGAATGGAGCGGCAATGTTCAGCTCAATACTGCCATAGACCATGAATGGAGCGGCAATGTTCTGCTCAATACTGCCATAGACCATGAATATAGTGGCAATGTTCAGCTCAATACTGCCATAGACCATGAATGGAGCGGCAATGTTCAGCTCAATACTGCCATAGACCATGAATATAGTGGCAATGTTCTGCTCAATACTGCCATAGACCATGAATGGAGCGGCAATGTTCAGCTCAATACTGCCATAGACCATGAATGCAGTGGCAATGTTCTGCTCAATACTGCCATAGACCATGAATGGAGTGGCAATGTTCAGCTCAATACTGCCATAGACCATGAATGCAGTGGCAATGTTCAGCTCAATACTGCCATAGACCATGAATGGAGCTGCAATGTTCAGCTCAATACTGCCATAGACCATGAATGGAGCGGCAATGTTCTGCTCAATACTGCCATAGACCATGAATGGAGTGGCAATGTTCAGCTCAATACTGCCATAGACCATGAATGGAGCGGCAATGTTCAGCTCAATACTGCCATAGACCATGAATGGAGCGGCAATGTTCAGCTCAATACTGCCATAGACCATGAATGGAGCGGCAATGTTCAGCTCAATACTGCTATAGACCATGAATGGAGTGGCAATGTTCAGCTCAATACTGCCATAGACCATGAATGGAGCGGCAATGTTCTGCTCAATACTGCTATAGACCATGAATGCAGTGGCAATGTTCAGCTCAATACTGCCATAGACCATGAATGGAGTGGCAATGTTCAGCTCAATACTGCCATAGACCATGAATGGAGCGGCAATGTTCAGCTCAATACTGCTATAGACCATGAATGAAGTGGCAATGTTTTGCTCAATACTGCCATAGACCATGAATGGAGCGGCAATGTTTTGCTCAATACTGCCATAGACCATGAATGGAGCGGCAATGTTCTCCTCAATACTGCCATAGACCATGAATGGAGCGGCAATGTTCTGCTCAATACTGCCATAGACCATGAATGCAGTGGCAATGTTCAGCTCAATACTGCCATAGACCATGAATGGAGCGGCAATGTTCTCCTCAATACTGCCATAGACCATGAATGGAGCCGCAATGTTCAGCTCAATACTGCCATAGACCATGAATGGAGCGGCAATGTTCTCCTCAATACTGCCATAGACCATGAATGGAGCGGCAATGTTCAGCTCAATACTGCCATAGACCATGAATGGAGCCGCAATGTTCTGCTCAATACTGCTATAGACCATGAATGCAGTGGCAATGTTCTGCTCAATACTGCCATAGACCATGAATGGAGCGGCAATGTTCAGCTCAATACTGCCATAGACCATGAATGAAGTGGCAATGTTCTGCTCAATACTGCCATAGACCATGAATGGAGCGGCAATGTTCAGCTCAATACTGCCATAGACCATGAATGCAGTGGCAATGTTCTGCTCAATACTGCCATAGACCATGAATGGAGCGGCAATGTTCTGCTCAATACTGCCATAGACCATGAATGGAGCGGCAATGTTCTGATCAATACTGCCATAGACCATGAATGGAGCGGCAATGTTCTGCTCAATACTGCCATAGACCATGAATGGAGCGGCAATGTTCTGCTCAATACTGCCATAGACCATGAATGGAGCGGCAATGTTCTGCTCAATACTGCCATAGACCATGAATGGAGCGGCAATGTTCAGCTCAATACTGCCATAGACCATGAATGGAGCGGCAATGTTCAGCTCAATACTGCGATAGACCATGAATGGAGCGGCAATGTTCTGCTCAATACTGCCATAGACCATGAATGGAGTGGCAATGTTCTGCTCAATACTGCCATAGACCATGAATGCAGTGGCAATGTTCTGCTCAATACTGCCATAGACCATGAATGGAGCGGCAATGTTCTGCTCAATACTGCCATAGACCATGAATGGAGCGGCAATGTTCTGATCAATACTGCCATAGACCATGAATGGAGCGGCAATGTTCTGCTCAATACTGCCATAGACCATGAATGGAGCGGCAATGTTCTGCTCAATACTGCCATAGACCATGAATGGAGCGGCAATGTTCTGCTCAATACTGCCATAGACCATGAATGGAGCGGCAATGTTCAGCTCAATACTGCCATAGACCATGAATGGAGCGGCAATGTTCAGCTCAATACTGCGATAGACCATGAATGGAGCGGCAATGTTCTGCTCAATACTGCCATAGACCATGAATGGAGCGGCAATGTTCTGCTCAATACTGCGATAGACCATGAATGGAGCGGCAATGTTCTGCTCAATACTGCCATAGACCATGAATGGAGCGGCAATGTTCAGCTCAATACTGCCATAGACCATGAATGGAGCGGCAATGTTCAGCTCAATACTGCGATAGACCATGAATGGAGCGGCAATGTTCTGCTCAATACTGCCATAGACCATGAATGGAGCGGCAATGTTCTGCTCAATACTGCCATAGACCATGAATGGAGCGGCAATGTTCAGCTCAATACTGCCATAGACCATGAATGCAGTGGCAATGTTCAGCTCAAGACGGCCATAGACCATGAATGGAGCTGCAATGTTCAGCTCAATACTGCCATAGACCATGAATGGAGCTGCAATGTTCTGCTCAATACTGCCATAGACCATGAATGGAGCGGCAATGTTCAGCTCAATACTGCCATAGACCATGAATGGAGCGGCAATGTTCTGCTCAATACTGCCATAGACCATGAATGGAGCGGCAATGTTCTGCTCAATACTGCCATAGACCATGAATGGAGCGGCAATGTTCTGCTCAATACTGCCATAGACCATGAATGCAGTGGCAATGTTCTGCTCAATACTGCCATAGACCATGAATGGAGCGGCAATGTTCTGCTCAAGACTGCCATAGACCATGAATGGAGCGGCAATGTTCAGCTCAATACTGCCATAGACCATGAATTCAGCGGCAATGTTCAGCTCAATACTGCCATAGACCATGAATTCAGCGGCAATGTTCAGCTCAATACTGCCATAGACCATGAATGGAGCGGCAATGTTCAGCTCAATACTGCCATAGACCATGAATGTAGCGGCAATGTTCAGCTCAATACTGCCATAGACCATGAATGAAGCGGCAATGTTCTGCTCAATACTGCCATAGACCATGAATGTAGCGGCAATGTTCAGCTCAATACTGCCATAGACCATGAATGGAGCGGCAATGTTCTGCTCAAGACTGCCATAGACCATGAATGTAGCGGCAATGTTCAGCTCAATACTGCCATAGACCATGAATGAAGCGGCAATGTTCTGCTCAATACTGCCATAGACCATGAATGTAGCGGCAATGTTCAGCTCAATACTGCCATAGACCATGAATGGAGCGGCAATGTTCTGCTCAATACTGCCATAGACCATGAATGAAGCGGCAATGTTCTGCTCAATACTGCCATAGACCATGAATGCAGCGGCAATGTTCAGCTCAATACTGCCATAGACCATGAATGGAGCTGCAATGTTCAGCTCAATACTGCCATAGACCATGAATGCAGTGGCCATGTTCAGCTCAATACTGCCATAGACCATGAATGCAGTGGCCATGTTCAGCTCAATACTGCCATAGACCATGAATGCAGTGGCCATGTTCAGCTCAATACTGCCATAGACCATGAATGCAGTGGCAATGTTCAGCTCAATACTGCCATAGACCATGAATGAAGCGGCAATGTTCTGCTCAATACTGCCATAGACCATGAATGGAGCGGCAATGTTCTGCTCAATACTGCCATAGACCATGAATGAAGCGGCAATGTTCTGCTCAATACTGCCATAGACCATGAATGCAGTGGCAATGTTCTGCTCAATACTGCCATAGACCATGAATGGAGCGGCAATGTTCTGCTCAATACTGCCATAGACCATGAATGTAGCGGCAATGTTCAGCTCAATACTGCCATAGACCATGAATGGAGCGGCAATGTTCTGCTCAAGACTGCCATAGACCATGAATGTAGCGGCAATGTTCTGCTCAATACTGCCATAGACCATGAATGAAGCGGCAATGTTCTGCTCAATACTGCCATAGACCATGAATGCAGTGGCAATGTTCAGCTCAATACTGCCATAGACCATGAATGGAGCGGCAATGTTCTGCTCAAGACTGCCATAGACCATGAATGTAGCGGCAATGTTCTGCTCAATACTGCCATAGACCATGAATGAAGCGGCAATGTTCTGCTCAATACTGCCATAGACCATGAATGGAGCGGCAATGTTCTGCTCAATACTGCCATAGACCATGAATGGAGCTGCAATGTTCAGCTCAATACTGCCATAGACCATGAATGCAGTGGCCATGTTCAGCTCAATACTGCCATAGACCATGAATGCAGTGGCCATGTTCAGCTCAATACTGCCATAGACCATGAATGCAGTGGCAATGTTCAGCTCAATACTGCCATAGACCATGAATGGAGTGGCCATGTTCAGCTCAATACTGCCATAGACCATGAATTGAGTGGCAATGTTCAGCTCAATACTGCCATAGACCATGAATGGAGCTGCAATGTTCAGCTCAATACTGCCATAGACCATGAATGGAGCTGCAATGTTCAGCTCAATACTGCCATAGACCATGAATGGAGTGGCAATGTTCAGCTCAATACTGCCATAGACCATGAATGGAGCGGCAATGTTCAGCTCAAGACGGCCATAGACCATGAATGGAGCGGCAATGTTCAGCTCAATACTGCCATAGACCATGAATGCAGTGGCAATGTTCAGCTCAATACTGCCATAGACCATGAATGGAGCGGCAATGTTCAGCTCAATACTGCGATAGACCATGAATGGAGCGGCAATGTTCTGCTCAATACTGCCATAGACCATGAATGGAGCGGCAATGTTCTGCTCAATACTGCCATAGACCATGAATGGAGCGGCAATGTTCAGCTCAATACTGCCATAGACCATGAATGGAGCGGCAATGTTCTGCTCAATACTGCCATAGACCATGAATGGAGCGGCAATGTTCTGCTCAATACTGCCATAGACCATGAATGGAGCGGCAATGTTCAGCTCAATACTGCCATAGACCATGAATGGAGCGGCAATGTTCAGCTCAATACTGCCATAGACCATGAATGCAGTGGCAATGTTCAGCTCAATACTGCCATAGACCATGAATGGAGCGGCAATGTTCAGCTCAATACTGCCATAGACCATGAATGCAGTGGCAATGTTCTGCTCAATACTGCCATAGACCATGAATGGAGCGGCAATGTTCAGCTCAATACTGCCATAGACCATGAATGGAGCTGCAATGTTCTGCTCAATACTGCCATAGACCATGAATGGAGCGGCAATGTTCAGCTCAATACTGCGATAGACCATGAATGGAGCGGCAATGTTCTGCTCAATACTGCCATAGACCATGAATGGAGCGGCAATGTTCAGCTCAATACTGCCATAGACCATGAATGGAGCGGCAATGTTCAGCTCAATACTGCCATAGACTATGAATGGAGCGGCAATGTTCAGCTCAAGACTGTGATAGACCATGAATGGAGCGGCAATGTTCTGCTCAATACTGCCATAGACTATGAATGGAGCGGCAATGTTCAGCTCAATACTGCCATAGACCATGAATGGAGCGGCAATGTTCAGCTCAATACTGCCATAGACCATGAATGGAGCGGCAATGTTCAGCTCAATACTGCCATAGACTATGAATGGAGCGGCAATGTTCAGCTCAATACTGCCATAGACCATGAATGCAGTGGCAATGTTCAGCTCAATACTGCCATAGACCATGAATGGAGCGGCAATGTTCTGCTCAATACTGCCATAGACCATGAATGCAGTGGCAATGTTCTGCTCAATACTGCCATAGACCATGAATGGAGCTGCAATGTTCTGCTCAATACTGCCATAGACCATGAATGGAGCTGCAATGTTCTGCTCAATACTGCCATAGACCATGAATGGAGCGGCAATGTTCAGCTCAAGACGGCCATAGACCATGAATGCAGTGGCAATGTTCTGCTCAATACTGCCATAGACCATGAATGCAGTGGCAATGTTCTGCTCAATACTGCCATAGACCATGAATGCAGTGGCAATGTTCAGCTCAATACTGCCATAGACCATGAATGGAGCGGCAATGTTCAGCTCAATACTGCCATAGACCATGAATGGAGCGGCAATGTTCTGCTCAATACTGCCATAGACCATGAATGGAGTGGCAATGTTCTGCTCAATACTGCCATAGACCATGAATGGAGCGGCAATGTTCAGCTCAATACTGCCATAGACCATGAATGCAGTGGCAATGTTCAGCTCAAGACGGCCATAGACCATGAATGCAGTGGCAATGTTCTGCTCAATACTGCCATAGACCATGAATGCAGTGGCAATGTTCTGCTCAATACTGCCATAGACCATGAATGGAGCGGCAATGTTCAGCTCAATACTGCCATAGACCATGAATGGAGCGGCAATGTTCAGCTCAATACTGCGATAGACCATGAATGGAGCGGCAATGTTCTGCTCAATACTGCCATAGACCATGAATGGAGCTGCAATGTTCAGCTCAATACTGCCATAGACCATGAATGGAGCGGCAATGTTCAGCTCAATACTGCCATAGACCATGAATGGAGCTGCAATGTTCTGCTCAATACTGCCATAGACCATGAATGGAGCGGCAATGTTCAGCTCAAGACGGCCATAGACCATGAATGCAGTGGCAATGTTCAGCTCAATACTGCCATAGACCATGAATGGAGCGGCAATGTTCAGCTCAATACTGCCATAGACTATGAATGGAGCGGCAATGTTCAGCTCAATACTGCGATA
This sequence comes from Anomaloglossus baeobatrachus, assembly GCF_048569485.1. Taxonomy (NCBI): domain Eukaryota; kingdom Metazoa; phylum Chordata; class Amphibia; order Anura; family Aromobatidae; genus Anomaloglossus; species Anomaloglossus baeobatrachus. The sequence goes on along the minus strand of NC_134360.1, from coordinate 1,109,709 downwards.
GACCATGAATGGAGCGGCAATGTTCTGCTCAATACTGCCATAGACCATGAATGCAGTGGAAATGTTCTGCTCAATACTGCCATAGACCATGAATGGAGCGGCAATGTTCAGCTCAATACTGCCATAGACCATGAATGGAGCGGCAATGTTCTGCTCAATACTGCCATAGACCATGAATGGAGTGGCAATGTTCTGCTCAATACTGCCATAGACCATGAATGGAGCGGCAATGTTCAGCTCAATACTGCCATAGACCATGAATGCAGTGGCAATGTTCAGCTCAAGACGGCCATAGACCATGAATGGAGCGGCAATGTTCTGCTCAATACTGCCATAGACCATGAATGGAGCGGCAATGTTCTGCTCAATACTGCCATAGACCATGAATGGAGCGGCAATGTTCTGCTCAATACTGCCATAGACCATGAATGGAGCGGCAATGTTCAGCTCAATACTGCCATAGACCATGAATGGAGCGGCAATGTTCATCTCAATACTGCCATAGACCATGAATGGAGCGGCAATGTTCTGCTCAATACTGCCATAGACCATGAATGCAGTGGCAATGTTCAGCTCAATACTGCCATAGACCATGAATGGAGTGGCAATGTTCAGCTCAATACTGCCATAGACCATGAATGGAGCGGCAATGTTAAGCTCAATACTGCCATAGACCATGAATGGAGCGGCAATGTTCAGCTCAATACTGCCATAGACCATGAATGGAGCTGCAATGTTCTGCTCAATACTGCCATAGACCATGAATGGAGCGGCAATGTTCAGCTCAATACTGCCATAGACCATGAATGCAGTGGCAATGTTCTGCTCAATACTGCCATAGACCATGAATGCAGTGGCAATGTTCTGCTCAATACTGCCATAGACCATGAATGCAGTGGCAATGTTCTGCTCAATACTGCCATAGACCATGAATGGAGCGGCAATGTTCAGCTCAATACTGCCATAGACCATGAATGTAGCGGCAATGTTCAGCTCAATACTGCGATAGACCATGAATGCAGTGGCAATATTCAGCTCAATACTGCCATAGACCATGAATGGAGCGGCAATGTTCTGCTCAATACTGCCATAGACCATGAATGGAGCGGCAATGTTCTGCTCAATACTGCGATAGACCATGAATGGAGCGGCAATGTTCTGCTCAATACTGCCATAGACCATGAATGGAGTGGCAATGTTCAGCTCAATACTGCGATAGACCATGAATGCAGTGGCAATGTTCTGCTCAATACTGCCATAGACCATGAATGGAGCGGCAATGTTCAGCTCAATACTGCCATAGACCATGAATGGAGCGGCAATGTTCAGCTCAATACTGCCATAGACCATGAATGCAGTGGCAATGTTCAGCTCAATACTGCGATAGACCATGAATGGAGCGGCAATGTTCAGCTCAATACTGCCATAGACCATGAATGGAGCGGCAATGTTCAGCTCAATACTGCGATAGACCATGAATGCAGTGGCAATGTTCAGCTCAATACTGCCATAGACCATGAATGGAGCGGCAATGTTCAGCTCAATACTGCCATAGACCATGAATGCAGTGGCAATGTTCAGCTCAATACTGCCATAGACCATGAATGCAGTGGCAATGTTCAGCTCAATACTGCCATAGACCATGAATGTAGCGGCAATGTTCAGCTCAATACTGCCATAGACCATGAATGGAGCGGCAATGTTCAGCTCAATACTGCCATAGACCATGAATGGAGCGGCAATGTTCAGCTCAATACTGCAATAGACCATGAATGGAGCGGCAATGTTCTGCTCAATACTGCCATAGACCATGAATGGAGCGGCAATGTTAAGCTCAATACTGCCATAGACCATGAATGGAGCGGCAATGTTCTGCTCAATACTGCCATAGACCATGAATGGAGCGGCAATGTTCAGCTCAATACTGCCATAGACCATGAATGCAGTGGCAATGTTCTGCTCAATACTGCCATAGACCATGAATGGAGCGGCAATGTTCTGCTCAAGACTGCCATAGACCATGAATGGAGTGGCAATGTTCAGCTCAATACTGTGATAGACCATGAATGTAGCGGCAATGTTCAGCTCAATACTGCGATAGACCATGAATGGAGCGGCAATGTTCAGCTCAATACTGCCATAGACCATGAATGGAGCGGCAATGTTCAGCTCAATACTGCCATAGACCATGAATGGAGCGGCAATGTTCTGCTCAATACTGCCATAGACCATGAATGGAGCGGCAATGTTAAGCTCAATACTGCCATAGACCATGAATGGAGCGGCAATGTTCAGCTCAATACTGCCATAGACCATGAATGGAGTGGCAATGTTCTGCTCAATACTGCCATAGACCATGAATGGAGCGGCAATGTTCTGCTCAATACTGCCATAGACCATGAATGGAGCGGCAATGTTCAGCTCAATACTGCCATAGACCATGAATGGAGCGGCAATGTTCAGCTCAATACTGCCATAGACCATGAATGCAGTGGCAATGTTCAGCTCAATACTGCCATAGACCATGAATGCAGTGGCAATGTTCAGCTCAATACTGCGATAGACCATGAATGCAGTGGCAATGTTCAGCTCAATACTGCCATAGACCATGAATGCAGTGGCAATGTTCTGCTCAATACTGCCATAGACCATGAATGGAGCGGCAATGTTCTGCTCAAGACTGCCATAGACCATGAATGGAGTGGCAATGTTCAGCTCAATACTGTGATAGACCATGAATGTAGCGGCAATGTTCAGCTCAATACTGCGATAGACCATGAATGGAGCGGCAATGTTCAGCTCAATACTGCCATAGACCATGAATGGAGCGGCAATGTTCAGCTCAATACTGCCATAGACCATGAATGGAGCGGCAATGTTCTGCTCAATACTGCCATAGACCATGAATGGAGCGGCAATGTTAAGCTCAATACTGCCATAGACCATGAATGGAGCGGCAATGTTCAGCTCAATACTGCCATAGACCATGAATGGAGTGGCAATGTTCTGCTCAATACTGCCATAGACCATGAATGGAGCGGCAATGTTCTGCTCAATACTGCCATAGACCATGAATGGAGCGGCAATGTTCAGCTCAATACTGCCATAGACCATGAATGTAGCGGCAATGTTCAGCTCAATACTGCCATAGACCATGAATGCAGTGGCAATGTTCAGCTCAATACTGCCATAGACCATGAATGGAGCGGCAATGTTCTGCTCAATACTGCCATAGACCATGAATGGAGCGGCAATGTTAAGCTCAATACTGCCATAGACCATGAATGGAGCGGCAATGTTCTGCTCAATACTGCCATAGACCATGAATGGAGCGGCAATGTTCAGCTCAATACTGCCATAGACCATGAATGGAGCGGCAATGTTAAGCTCAATACTGCCATAGACCATGAATGGAGCGGCAATGTTCAGCTCAATACTGCCATAGACCATGAATGGAGCTGCAATGTTCTGCTCAATACTGCCATAGACCATGAATGGAGCGGCAATGTTCAGCTCAATACTGCCATAGACCATGAATGCAGTGGCAATGTTCTGCTCAATACTGCCATAGACCATGAATGGAGCGGCAATGTTCTGCTCAAGACTGCCATAGACCATGAATGGAGTGGCAATGTTCTGCTCAATACTGCCATAGACCATGAATGGAGCGGCAATGTTCAGCTCAATACTGCCATAGACCATGAATGCAGTGGCAATGTTCTGCTCAATACTGCCATAGACCATGAATGGAGCGGCAATGTTCTGCTCAAGACTGCCATAGACCATGAATGGAGTGGCAATGTTCAGCTCAATACTGCGATAGACCATGAATGTAGCGGCAATGTTCAGCTCAATACTGCCATAGACCATGAATGGAGCGGCAATGTTCAGCTTAATACTGCCATAGACCATGAATGCAGTGGCAATGTTCTGCTCAATACTGCCATAGACCATGAATGGAGCGGCAATGTTCTGCTCAATACTGCCATAGACCATGAATGCAGTGGCAATGTTCTGCTCAATACTGCCATAGACCATGAATGGAGCGGCAATGTTCTGCTCAATACTGCCATAGACCATGAATGGAGCGGCAATGTTCTGCTCAATACTGCCATAGACCATGAATGGAGCGGCAATGTTCAGCTCAATACTGCCATAGACCATGAATGGAGCGGCAATGTTCTGCTCAATACTGCCATAGACCATGAATGGAGCGGCAATGTTCAGCTCAATACTGCCATAGACCATGAATGGAGCGGCAATGTTCAGCTTAATACTGCCATAGACCATGAATGCAGTGGCAATGTTCTGCTCAATACTGCCATAGACCATGAATGGAGCGGCAATGTTCTGCTCAATACTGCCATAGACCATGAATGCAGTGGCAATGTTCTGCTCAATACTGCCATAGACCATGAATGGAGCGGCAATGTTCTGCTCAATACTGCCATAGACCATGAATGGAGCGGCAATGTTCTGCTCAATACTGCCATAGACCATGAATGGAGCGGCAATGTTCAGCTCAATACTGCCATAGACCATGAATGGAGCGGCAATGTTCTGCTCAATACTGCCATAGACCATGAATGGAGTGGCAATGTTCTGCTCAATACTGCCATAGACCATGAATGCAGTGGCAATGTTCTGCTCAATACTGCCATAGACCATGAATGGAGCGGCAATGTTAAGCTCAATACTGCCATAGACCATGAATGGAGCGGCAATGTTCTGCTCAATACTGCCATAGACCATGAATGGAGCGGCAATGTTCTGCTCAATACTGCCATAGACCATGAATGGAGCGGCAATGTTCAGCTCAATACTGCCATAGACCATGAATGCAGTGGCAATGTTCTGCTCAATACTGCCATAGACCATGAATGGAGCGGCAATGTTCAGCTCAATACTGCCATAGACCATGAATGCAGTGGCAATGTTCTGCTCAATACTGCCATAGACCATGAATGCAGTGGCAATGTTCTGCTCAATACTGCCATAGACCATGAATGGAGCGGCAATGTTCAGCTCAATACTGCCATAGACCATGAATGCAGTGGCAATGTTCAGCTCAATACTGCCATAGATCATGAATGCAGTGGCAATGTTCAGCTCAATACTGCCATAGACCATGAATGGAGCGGCAATGTTCAGCTCAATACTGCCATAGACCATGAATGGAGCGGCAATGTTCAGCTCAATACTGCCATAGACCATGAATGGAGCGGCAATGTTCTGCTCAATACTGCAATAGACCATGAATGGAGCGGCAATGTTCTGCTCAATACTGCCATAGACCATGAATGGAGCGGCAATGTTCAGCTCAATACTGCCATAGACCATGAATGGAGCGGCAATGTTCAGCTCAATACTGCGATAGACCATGAATGGAGCGGCAATGTTCTGCTCAATACTGCCATAGACCATGAATGGAGCGGCAATGTTCAGCTCAATACTGCCATAGACCATGAATGCAGTGGCAATGTTCAGCTCAATACTGCCATAGACCATGAATGGAGCGGCAATGTTCAGCTCAATACTGCCATAGACCATGAATGGAGCCGCAATGTTAAGCTCAATACTGCCATAGACCATGAATGGAGCTGCAATGTTCAGCTCAATACTGCCATAGACCATGAATGGAGCCGCAATGTTAAGCTCAATACTGCCATAGACCATGAATGGAGCGGCAATGTTCAGCTCAATACTGCGATAGACCATGAATGCAGTGGCCATGTTCTGCTCAATACTGCCATAGACCATGAATGGAGCGGCAATGTTCAGCTCAATACTGCCATAGACCATGAATGCAGTGGCAATGTTCTGCTCAATACTGCCATAGACCATGAATGGAGCGGCAATGTTCTGCTCAATACTGCCATAGACCATGAATGCAGTGGCAATGTTCTGCTCAATACTGCCATAGACCATGAATGGAGCGGCAATGTTCAGCTCAATACTGCCATAAACCATGAATGCAGTGGCAATGTTCTGCTCAATACTGCCATAGACCATGAATGGAGCGGCAATGTTCTGCTCAATACTGCCATAGACCATGAATGGAGCGGCAATGTTCTGCTCAATACTGCCATAGACCATGAATGCAGTGGCAATGTTCTGCTCAATACTGCCATAGACCATGAATGGAGCGGCAATGTTCTGCTCAATACTGCCATAAACCATGAATGGAGCGGCAATGTTCTGCTCAATACTGCCATAGACCATGAATGGAGCGGCAATGTTCTGCTCAATACTGCCATAGACTATGAATGGAGTGGCAATGTTCTGCTCAATACTGCCATAGACCATGAATGGAGCGGCAATGTTCTGCTCAATACTGCCATAGACCATGAATGGAGCGGCAATGTTTAGCTCAATACTGCCATAGACCATGAATGGAGCGGCAATGTTCAGCTCAATACTGCCATAGACCATGAATGGAGCGGCAATGTTCAGCTCAATACTGCCATAGACCATGAATGGAGCTGCAATGTTCAGCTCAATACTGCCATAGACCATGAATGGAGTGGCAATGTTCTGCTCAATACTGCGATAGACCATGAATGGAGCGGCAATGTTCAGCTCAATACTGCCATAGACCATGAATGCAGTGGCAATGTTCTGCTCAATACTGCCATAGACCATGAATGGAGCGGCAATGTTCAGCTCAATACTGCCATAGACCATGAATGGAGCGGCAATGTTCTGCTCAATACTGCCATAGACCATGAATGGAGTGGCAATGTTCTGCTCAATACTGCCATAGACCATGAATGGAGCGGCAATGTTCAGCTCAATACTGCCATAGACCATGAATGGAGCGGCAATGTTCAGCTCAATACTGCCATAGACCATGAATGGAGCGGCAATGTTCTGCTCAATACTGCGATAGACCATGAATGGAGCGGCAATGTTCTGCTCAATACTGCCATAGACCATGAATGGAGTGGCAATGTTCTGCTCAATACTGCCATAGACCATGAATGGAGCGGCAATGTTCTGCTCAATACTGCCATAGACCATGAATGGAGTGGCAATGTTCTGCTCAATACTGCCATAGACCATGAATGGAGCGGCAATGTTCAGCTCAATACTGCCATAGACCATGAATGCAGTGGCAATGTTCAGCTCAATACTGCCATAGACCATGAATGGAGCGGCAATGTTCTGCTCAATACTGCGATAGACCATGAATGGAGCGGCAATGTTCTGCTCAATACTGCCATAGACCATGAATGGAGTGGCAATGTTCTGCTCAATACTGCCATAGACCATGAATGGAGCGGCAATGTTCAGCTCAATACTGCCATAGACCATGAATGGAGCGGCAATGTTCAGCTCAATACTGCCATAGACCATGAATGGAGCGGCAATGTTCAGCTCAATACTGCCATAGACCATGAATGGAGCGGCAATGTTCAGCTCAATACTGCCATAGACCATGAATGGAGCGGCAATGTTCAGCTCAATACTGCCATAGACCATGAATGCAGTGGCAATGTTCTGCTCAATACTGCCATAGACCATGAATGGAGCTGCAATGTTCAGCTCAATACTACCATAGACCATGAATGGAGCGGCAATGTTCAGCTCAATACTGCCATAGACCATGAATGGAGCGGCAATGTTCAGCTCAATACTGCCATAGACCATGAATGGAGCGGCAATGTTCAGCTCAATACTGCCATAGACCATGAATGGAGCGGCAATTTTCAGCTCAATACTGCGATAGACCATGAATGGAGCGGCAATGTTCAGCTCAATACTGCCATAGACCATGAATGGAGCGGCAATGTTCTGCTCAATACTGCCATAGACCATGAATGGAGTGGCAATGTTCTGCTCAATACTGCCATAGACCATGAATGGAGCGGCAATGTTCAGCTCAATACTGCCATAGACCATGAATGGAGCGGCAATGTTCAGCTCAATACTGCCATAGACCATGAATGCAGTGGCAATGTTCAGCTCAATACTGCCATAGACCATGAATGGAGCGGCAATGTTCTGCTCAATACTGCGATAGACCATGAATGGAGCGGCAATGTTCTGCTCAATACTGCCATAGACCATGAATGGAGCGGCAATGTTCAGCTCAATACTGCCATAGACCATGAATGGAGCGGCAATGTTCAGCTCAATACTGCCATAGACCATGAATGGAGCGGCAATGTTCTGCTCAATACTGCCATAGACCATGAATGGAGTGGCAATGTTCTGCTCAATACTGCCATAGACCATGAATGGAGCGGCAATGTTCTGCTCAATACTGCCATAGACCATGAATGGAGCTGCAATGTTCTGCTCAATACTGCCATAGACCATGAATGCAGTGGCAATGTTCAGCTCAATACTGCCATAGACCATGAATGGAGCGGCAATGTTCTGCTCAATACTGCCATAGACCATGAATGGAGCTGCAATGTTCAGCTCAATACTGCCATAGACCATGAATGGAGCGGCAATGTTCAGCTCAATACTGCCATAGACCATGAATGGAGCGGCAATGTTCAGCTCAATACTGCCATAGACCATGAATGCAGTGGCAATGTTCTGCTCAATACTGCCATAGACCATGAATGGAGCTGCAATGTTCAGCTCAATACTGCCATAGACCATGAATGGAGCGGCAATGTTCAGCTCAATACTGCCATAGACCATGAATGGAGCGGCAATGTTCAGCTCAATACTGCCATAGACCATGAATGGAGCGGCAATGTTCAGCTCAATACTGCCATAGACCATGAATGGAGCGGCAATGTTCAGCTCAATACTGCCATAGACCATGAATGGAGCGGCAATGTTCAGCTCAATACTGCCATAGACCATGAATGGAGCGGCAATGTTCTGCTCAATACTGCCATAGACCATGAATGGAGCTGCAATGTTCAGCTCAATACTGCCATAGACCATGAATGGAGCGGCAATGTTCAGCTCAATACTGCCATAGACCATGAATGCAGTGGCAATGTTCTGCTCAATACTGCCATAGACCATGAATGGAGCGGCAATGTTCTGCTCAATACTGCCATAGACCATGAATGCAGCGGCAATGTTCTGCTCAATACTGCCATAGACCATGAATGGAGCTGCAATGTTCAGCTCAATACTGCCATAGACCATGAATGGAGCTGCAATGTTCAGCTCAATACTGCCATAGACCATGAATGGAGCGGCAATGTTCAGCTCAATACTGCCATAGACCATGAATGGAGCGGCAATGTTCAGCTCAATACTGCCATAGACCATGAATGGAGCGGCAATGTTCAGCTCAATACTGCCATAGACCATGAATGGAGCGGCAATGTTCGGCTCAATACTGCCATAGACCATGAATGGAGCGGCAATGTTCAGCTCAATACTGCCATAGACCATGACTGCAGTGGCAATGTTCAGCTCAATACTGCCATAGACCATGAATGGAGCTGCAATGTTCAGCTCAATACTGCCATAGACCATGAATGGAGCGGCAATGTTCAGCTCAATACTGCCATAGACCATGAATGGAGCGGCAATGTTCAGCTCAATACTGCGATAGACCATGAATGGAGCGGCAATGTTCAGCTCAATACTGCCATAGACCATGAATGGAGCGGCAATGTTCAGCTCAATACTGCCATAGACCATGAATGCAGTGGCAATGTTCTGCTCAATACTGCCATAGACCATGAATGGAGCGGCAATGTTCAGCTCAATACTGCCATAGACCATGAATGCAGTGGCAATGTTCTGCTTAATACTGCCATAGACCATGAATGGAGCGGCAATGTTCTGCTCAATACTGCCATAGACCATGAATGGAGCGGCAATGTTCAGCTCAATACTGCCATAGACCATGAATGGAGCTGCAATGTTCAGCTCAATACTGCCATAGACCATGAATGGAGCGGCAATGTTCAGCTCAATACTGCCATAGACCATGAATGGAGCTGCAATGTTCAGCTCAATACTGCCATAGACCATGAATGGAGCGGCAATGTTCAGCTCAATACTGCCATAGACCATGAATGGAGCGGCAATGTTCAGCTCAATACTGCGATAGACCATGAATGGAGCGGCAATGTTCAGCTCAATACTGCCATAGACCATGAATGGAGCGGCAATGTTCAGCTCAATACTGCCATAGACCATGAATGGAGCGGCAATGTTCAGCTCAATACTGCCATAGACCATGAATGGAGTGGCAATGTTCAGCTCAATACTGCCATAGACCATGAATGGAGCGGCAATGTTCAGCTCAATACTGCCATAGACCATGAATGGAGCGGCAATGTTCAGCTCAATACTGCCATAGACCATGAATGGAGTGGCAATGTTCTGCTCAATACTGCGATAGACCATGAATGGAGCGGCAATGTTCAGCTCAATACTGCCATAGACCATGAATGGAGCGGCAATGTTCTGCTCAGTACTGCCATAGACCATGAATGGAGCGGCAATGTTCAGCTCAATACTGCCATAGACCATGAATGCAGTGGCAATGTTCAGCTCAAGACTGCCATAGACCATGAATGGAGCGGCAATGTTCAGCTCAATACTGCCATAGACCATGAATGGAGCGGCAATGTTCAGCTCAATACTGCCATAGACCATGAATGGAGCGGCAATGTTCTGCTCAATACTGCCATAGAACATGAATGCAGTGGCAATGTTCAGCTCAATACTGCCATAGACCATGAATGGAGCGGCAATGTTCAGCTCAATACTGCCATAGACCATGAATGGAGCGGCAATGTTCAGCTCAATACTGCCATAGACCATGAATGCAGTGGCAATGTTCAGCTCAATACTGCCATAGACCATGAATGCAGTGGCAATGTTCAGCTCAATACTGCCATAGACCATGAATGGAGTGGCAATGTTCTGCTCAATACTGCCATAGACCATGAATGGAGCTGCAATGTTCAGCTCAATACTGCCATAGACCATGAATGGAGCGGCAATGTTCTGCTCAATACTGCCATAGACCATGAATGGAGCGGCAATATTCTGCTCAATACTGCCATAGACCATGAATGGAGCGGCAATGTTCTGCTCAATACTGCCATAGACCATGAATGGAGCGGCAATGTTCAGCTCAATACTGCCATAGACCATGAATGCAGTGGCAATGTTCAGCTCAATACTGCCATAGACCATGAATGGAGCGGCAATGTTCTGCTCAATACTGCCATAGACCATGAATGGAGCGGCAATGTTCAGCTCAATACTGCCATAGACCATGAATGCAGTGGCCATTTTCAGCTCAATACTGCCATAGACCATGAATGTAGCGGCAATGTTCTGCTTAATACTGCCATAGACCATGAATGGAGCGGCAATGTTCTGCTCAATACTGCCATAGACCATGAATGGAGCGGCAATGTTCTGCTCAATACTGCGATAGACCATGAATGCAGTGGCAATGTTCAGCTCAATACTGCCATAGACCATGAATGCAGTGGCAATGTTCTGCTCAATACTGCCATAGACCATGAATGGAGCGGCAATGTTCTGCTCAATACTGCCATAGACCATGAATGCAGTGGCAATGTTCAGCTCAATACTGCCATAGACCATGAATGGAGCGGCAATGTTCAGCTCAATACTGCCATAGACCATGAATATAGTGGCAATGTTCTGCTCAATACTGCCATAGACCATGAATGGAGCGGCAATGTTCTGCTCAATACTGCCATAGACCATGAATGGAGCGGCAATGTTCAGCTCAATACTGCGATAGACCATGAATGGAGCGGCAATGTTCTGCTCAATACTGCCATAGACCATGAATGGAGCGGCAATGTTCAGCTCAATACTGCCATAGACCATGAATGCAGTGGCCATTTTCAGCTCAATACTGCCATAGACCATGAATGGAGCGGCAATGTTCTGCTCAATACTGCCATAGACCATGAATGCAGTGGCCATGTTCTGCTCAATACTGCCATAGACCATGAATGGAGCTGCAATGTTCAGCTCAATACTGCCATAGACCATGAATGGAGCGGCAATGTTCTGCTCAATACTGCGATAGACCATGAATGGAGCGGCAATGTTCTGCTCAATACTGCCATAGACCATGAATGGAGCGGCAATGTTCTGCTCAATACTGCCATAGACCATGAATGGAGCTGCAATGTTCAGCTCAATACTGCCATAGACCATGAATGGAGCGGCAATGTTCAGCTCAATACTGCCATAGACCATGAATGGAGCGGCAATGTTCAGCTCAATACTGCCATAGACCATGAATGGAGCGGCAATGTTCAGCTCAATACTGCCATAGACCATGAATGGAGCGGCAATGTTCAGCTCAATACTGCCATAGACCATGAATGGAGCGGCAATGTTCTGCTCAATACTGCCATAGACCATGAATAGAGCTGCAATGTTCTGCTCAATACTGCCATAGACCATGAATGGAGCGGCAATGTTCTGCTCAATACTGCCATAGACCATGAATGGAGCGGCAATGTTCAGCTCAATACTGCCATAGACCATGAATGGAGCGGCAATGTTCAGCTCAATACTGCCATAGACCATGAATGGAGCGGCAATGTTCAGCTCAATACTGCCATAGACCATGAATGGAGCGGCAATGTTCAGCTCAATACTGCCATAGACCATGAATGGAGTGGCAATGTTCAGCTCAATACTGCCATAGACCATGAATGGAGCGGCAATGTTCAGCTCAATACTGCCATAGACCATGAATGGAGCGGCAATGTTCTGCTCAATACTGCCATAGACCATGAATGCAGTGGCAATGTTCTGCTCAATACTGCCATAGACCATGAATGGAGCGGCAATGTTCTGCTCAATACTGCCATAGACCATGAATGGAGCGGCAATGTTCAGCTCAATACTGCCATAGACCATGAATGCAGTGGCAATGTTCAGCTCAATACTGCCATAGACCATGAATGGAGCGGCAATGTTCAGCTCAATACTGCCATAGACCATGAATGCAGTGGCAATGTTCAGCTCAACTCTGCCATAGACCATGAATGGAGCGGCAATGTTCAGCTCAATACTGCCATAGACCATGAATGCAGTGGCAATGTTCTGCTCAATACTGCCATAGACCATGAATGCAGTGGCAATGTTCTGCTCAATACTGCCATAGACCATGAATGGAGCTGCAATGTTCAGCTCAATACTGCCATAGACCATGAATGGAGCGGCAATGTTCAGCTCAATACTGCCATAGACCATGAATGCAGTGGCAATGTTCTGCTCAATACTGCCATAGACCATGAATGCAGTGGCAATGTTCTGCTCAATACTGCCATAGACCATGAATGGAGCGGCAATGTTCTGTTCAATACTGCCATAGAACATGAATGGAGCGGCAATGTTCTGCTCAATACTGCCATAGACCATGAATGGAGCGGCAATGTTCAGCTCAATACTGCCATAGACCATGAATGGAGCGGCAATGTTCAGCTCAATACTGCCATAGACCATGAATGGAGCGGCAATGTTCAGCTCAATACTGCCATAGACCATGAATGGAGCGGTAATGTTCAGCTCAATACTGCCATAGACCATGAATGGAGCGGCAATGTTCAGCTCAATACTGCCATAGACCATGAATGGAGCGGCAATGTTCAGCTCAATACTGCCATAGACCATGAATGGAGCGGCAATGTTCAGCTCAATACTGCCATAGACCATGAATGGAGCGGCAATGTTCAGCTCAATACTGCCATAGACCATGAATGGAGCGGCAATGTTCTGCTCAATACTGCCATACACCATGAATGGAGCGGCAATGTTCAGCTCAATACTGCCATAGACCATGAATGCAGTGGCAATGTTCAGCTCAATACTGCCATAGACCATGAATGGAGCGGCAATGTTCAGCTCAATACTGCCATAGACCATGAATGGAGCGGCAATGTTCAGCTCAATACTGCCATAGACCATGAATGCAGTGGCAATGTTCAGCTCAATACTGCCATACGCCATGAATGGAGCGGCAATGTTCAGCTCAATACTGCCATAGACCATGAATGGAGCGGCAATGTTCAGCTCAATACTGCCATAGACCATGAATGCAGTGGCAATATTCTGCTCAATACTGCCATAGACCATGAATGGAGCGGCAATGTTCAGCTCAATACTGCCATAGACCATGAATGGAGCGGCAATGTTCAGCTCAATACTGCCATAGACCATGAATGGAGCGGTAATGTTCAGCTCAATACTGCCATAGACCATGAATGGAGCGGCAATGTTCAGCTCAATACTGCCATAGACCATGAATGGAGCGGCAATGTTCAGCTCAATACTGCCATAGACCATGAATGGAGCGGCAATGTTCAGCTCAATACTGCCATAGACCATGAATGGAGCGGCAATGTTCTGTTCAAGTCACTTACAGACCATGAATGGAGTCGATAGCGGCGGGGGGGGAGGCCAGGCAGGCAGACAGGGATGGGATGGGATAGCAAGATATGACCCACATATTCTTTTCCTGTTGCACCTGTCAATCAAATAACAGTGCATTTCTTTAACTTTACTTGCAAATATTACTGTAATAAAACCTGCAATCTCGAGGCTGGTGTTGTGCCTGGATTCAGTAGAGCACTGGCTTTACTTTAGACATGGACATCCTGGTGGTTGGTTCTCTGGAAGGAGGCATGCCATAGTAAACGTATGAGCTGACCTTCTAATCTATACTTGTACATTGCTTTATGTTGATCGCCTATAAAAGCTGTTTAAAATTGTTATAAATTCCCTTCTTATAATTAAAATGAAAATGACATTATAGTAATGATGTTTTTCCACATTAGTCTTGTTATAATCTATGCAATTAGCGTTAAATACACATGAATGTGAGGTTGTGTGTAATGAATCATGATGAAAACGAAGCGCAAAACCTCAATTAATTACAAAACCCTGTGGACACGATGTGACTGGCGTCCGGAGACTCGCGGGTCACGATTCACAATGACTTACAAATCAGAAATTTGAGAGTGAGTGGCTGTGACGATTTTACAATAAAACAAGATATTCTGCCCCCGGGGAAACGTGTGTTGCCAAAATAGCCGGGCTTTTCCTGAACCTCTGTACATTGTACCGGTGCTCACAGAGCGAGCGCTGGCGGCACCGTGCACTCACATATTAAAAACGCGTCTTCAGATGACGTTCAGCAGAATCAGAAAGGCTCTGAGCTCAGAACAACATGGATCTGATGGATCTCGCTTCCCTCAAGAGGATCAGTCAAAAGGACACAAGTTATTTGGCACATTTTCTGAGTGTAGTAGCCCACATTGCTGCCCTCAAAATATTTTGTATGAATCTTATAGGATGTAGTACAAATGATGGTCTCCATTAGAGTGCCAAGATGGTAGCCATAAGTAACCCATCGATGGGTCACTCATTGAGGCTGATGGGAGGTCACTCATTGTGCCTGATGAGAGGTCATTCATTGAGGCTGATGAGAGGTCATTCATTGAGGCTGATGGAAGGTCACTCATTGAGGCTGATGGAAGGTCACTCATTGAGGCTGATGGGAGGTCACTCATTGTGCCTGATGAGAGGTCATTCATTGAGGCTGATGGAAGGTCACTCATTGAGGCTGATGGAAGGTCACTCATTGAGGCTGATGGAAGGTCACTCATTGAGGCTGATGAGAGGTCATTCATTGAGGCTGATGAGAGGTCATTCATTGAGGCTGATGGGAGGTCATTCATTGAGGCTGATGGGAGGTCACTCATTGTGCCTGATGAGAAGTCATTCATTGAGGCTGATGGAAGGTCAGTCATTGAGGCTGATGAGAGGTCATTCATTGAGGCTGATGAGAGGTCATTCATTGAGGCTGATGGAAGGTCACTCATTGAGGCTGATGGGAGGTCATTCATTGAGGCTGATGGGAGGTCACTCATTGTGCCTGATGAGAAGTCATTCATTGAGGCTGATGGAAGGTCACTCATTGAGGCTGATGGGAGGTCACTCATTGAGGCTGATGGAAGGTCACTCATTGAGGCTGATGAGAGGTCATTCATTGAGGCTGATGGGAGGTCACTCATTGTGCCTGATGAGAAGTCATTCATTGAGGCTGATGGAAGGTCACTCATTGAGGCTGATGGAAGGTCACTCATTGAGGCTGATGGAAGGTCACTCATTGAGGCTGATGGGAGGTCATTCATTGAGGCTGATGGGAGGTCACTCATTGTGCCTGATGAGAAGTCATTCATTGAGGCTGATGGAAGGTCACTCATTGAGGCTGATGGGAGGTCACTCATTGAGGCTGATGGAAGGTCACTCATTGAGGCTGATGAGAGGTCATTCATTGAGGCTGATGGGAGGTCACTCATTGTGCCTGATGAGAAGTCATTCATTGAGGCTGATGGAAGGTCACTCATTGAGGCTGATGGAAGGTCACTCATTGAGGCTGATGGAAGGTCACTCATTGAGGCTGATGGGAGGTCACTCATTGAGGCTGATGGGAGGTCATTCATTGAGGCTGATGGGAGGTCACTCATTGAGGCTGATGGGAGGTCATTCATTGAGGCTGATGGGAGGTCATTCATTGAGGCTGATGGGAGGTCATTCATTGAGGCTGATGGGAGGTCATTCATTGTGCCTGATGAGAGGTCACTCATTGAGGCTGATGGGAGGTCATTCATTGAGGCTGATGGAAGGTCACTCATTGAGGCTGATGGGAGGTCATTCATTGAGGCTGATGGGAGGTCACTCATTGAGGCTGATGGAAGGTCACTCATTGAGGCTGATGAGAGGTCATTCATTGAGGCTGATGGGAGGTCATTCATTGAGGCTGATGGGAGGTCACTCATTGAGGCTGAAGGGAGGTCACTCATTGAGGCTGAAGGGAGGTCACTCATTGAGGCTGATGGGAGGTCACTCATTGAGGCTGATGGGAGGTCACTCATTGAGGCTGATGGGAGGTCACTCATTGTGGCTGATGGGAGGTCACTCATTGTGGCTGATGGGAGGTCACTCATTGTGGCTGATGGGAGGTCACTCATTGTGGCTGATGGGAGGTCACTCATTGTGGCTGATGGGAGGTCACTCATTGTGGCTGATGGGAGGTCACTCATTGTGGCTGATGGGAGGTCACTCATTGAGGCTGATGGGAGGTCACTCATTGTGGCTGATGGGAGGTCACTCATTGTGGCTGATGGGAGGTCACTCATTGTGGCTGATGGGAGTTTACTCATTGAGGCTGATGGGAGGTCACTCATTGAAGTTCATTCATTGGTTTGTTTCCTTTTAAATGCTATTGTTAGACATTGAAACCAACATCTTAATGGTTAAACGCAGCGGTTGCAGTTAGCTCTGCTGTTACACACAGGCCAGCTGTATAGCACAGCCGGCATTTGATGTTTGTAGTGGGCTGAACTTCTCGGCATTCTCCACACTTGCAGATTGAGCGTGCACATAAAGGCACGTCCGTTTGTGTTAAAGGGAACTAATCACCAGGATTTTCGTATATAAGCTAAAGCCAGTGCTATACTGGCACTATCAGGCTGATTCTATACACACAGTGCTATACTGGCACTATCAGGCTGATTCTATACATACAGTGCTATACTGGCACTATCAGGCTGAGTCTATACATACAGTGCTATACTGGCACTATCAGGCTGATTCTATACACACAGTGCTATACTGGCGCTATCAGGCTGATTCTATACATACAGTGCTATACTGGCACTATCAGGCTGATTCTATACATACAGTGCTATACTGGCACTATCAGGCTGATTCTATACACACAGTGCTATACTGGCGCTATCAGGCTGATTCTATACATACAGTGCTACACTGGCGGTATCAGGCTGATTCTATACATACAGTGCTATACTAGCGCTATCAGGCTGATTCTATACATACAGTGCTATACTGGCGCTATCAGGCTGATTCTATACACACAGTGCTATACTGGCGCTATCAGGCTGATTCTATACATACAGTGCTACACTGGCGGTATCAGGCTGATTCTATACATACAGTGCTATACTGGCGCTATCAGGCTGATTCTATACATACAGTGCTATACTGGCACTATCAGGCTGATTCTATACATACAGTGCTATACTGGCACTATCAGGCTGAGTCTATACATACAGTGCTATACTGGCACTATCAGGCTGATTCTATACACACAGTGCTATACTGGCGCTATCAGGCTGATTCTATACACACAGTGCTATACTGGCGCTATCAGGCTGATTCTATACATACAGTGCTATACTGGCGCTATCAGGCTGATTCTATACATACAGTGCTATACTGGCGCTATCAGGCTGATTCTATACACACAGTGCTATACTGGCGCTATCAGGCTGATTCTATACACACAGTGCTATACTGGCGCTATCAGGCTGATTCTATACATACAGTGCTATACTGGCACTATCAGGCTGATTCTATACACACAGTGCTATACTGGCGCTATCAGGCTGATTCTATACACACAGTGCTATACTGGCGCTATCAGGCTGATTCTATACACACAGTGCTATACTGGCGCTATCAGGCTGATTCTATACATACAGTGCTATACTGGCACTATCAGGCTGATTCTATACACACAGTGCTATACTGGCGCTATCAGGCTGATTCTATACACACAGTGCTATACTGGCGCTATCAGGCTGATTCTATACACACAGTGCTATACTGGCTGACCCCCACTTTGCTTTGCACCCCAATTTGGGATGTATTCCATCTGTCTAGATTTTGGCGGTTGGTGACTGTTCACATTGTCATCAGGCCCTGTCCACAGGCTATTTACTTCATGCAGCATTTGCTTGGACCTGTCCCGCCCACAGCCATGACTCAGTCATGGGTACGGGATTGAAATAGACCAGGTGAGTGCTGCTAAGAGCAGTTCTACTATTCATATGTAAGGCCGTATGGCACATTTTATAAAAATATTTTAGTGTAGGACTGCCTCAAATGAGATTTGCCGTGACGTGGCGAGGCAGCTCAAGAAATTGCAATTTTTTGCCAAAAATCTCAAAAAAAAAATTTTTTATAATAAGTACAGTTTGGAATGTTTAGTGCTGTAGTGCACATTTAGTGCTGGCTTTTTGTTTTTCTGTTCTTATATGTTGCGGATGGAAACTTGTGAAATACAAGAGTGCATTCGTAGCCGTGGACTTCTTAAAGAGGTTTTTTGACAGACCGTTGCCTTGGATAGAGATTTCCAGGTCCAGAAAAGACACCACTGATGATGAAATGTGATGAGACAAAAAGATGTTCAGGTTATTAATATTCAAGCTGGAAATAAAGGTACAGCATTCCTCCTCCTCCGACCCACCCCAGACAAAGAAAATATCGTCGATGTAACGATGCCAATGCAAAACTTTTTCCTTAAACGTCTGGGATTGGAAGACTAAGGTGGACTCCCACCAACCCAAAAAGAGGTTGGCAAAAGACAGCGCACACCGTGCGCCCATTGCCACTCCTGAGATCTGTTTGTAATAAGACCTATCAAAGAGGAAGTAGTTGTGGCGTAAAATGAAATCAAGGAGATCCACCAAAAAGGAGTCATGCATGCGGTCAGAACGGAGTTGTAAATCCAAAAAGTAAGTAACCGCATGCATGCCGTCCGGGTGCCGAATATTGGTGTACAGCGATTCAACGTCGCACGTAACCAAAAGGGCACCCGGAGGGATCGTGATACCTTTACAGATTTTAACAAAATTGACGGTATCCTGGACAAAGGAAGGGAGCTTGCTGACAATTGGTTGAAGAAAAAAATCCACATAGGTGCTAGCTTTTTCACAAAGGCTCCCTATGCTGGCCACGATAGGTCTGCCGGGAGGTCTAGAAGTTGATTTGTGGACCTTAGGCAGTAGACAAAAGGTGGGAACAATAGGATCCGGGACCCACATGTACTTGAGCTCTTTATCGGTGATGATACCGAGACGCTGGGCAGAATGTATTAAGAGATGGAACTTAGACATAAATACCTGCGTCGGATCAGATGGTAGTTTGATATAAAATTCGGTGTTGTTTAACTGCCTATAAACTTCTTCCAAGTACATGTCGGTAGACCAGATCACTACGTTCCCACCCTTATCAGCTTCCTTAATAAGGAAGTTGTTGTTATCCTTCAATTTGGAGATGCCCTGCCTTTCCTGGAAGGACAGATTCGGTGCTCTAGGTGTGCCTGATGTTAATTTAGCAATATCTGCTCTCGCCAGTTCAAAGAAAATGTTGATGGCTGGCACCAAAGAGAAGGAAGGTGTCGCCACGGATTTGTTCCTCATTGGAAAATGCCTCCTACCTGGTCCATCATTGTTTTCCTCCAACAGGTCCAGCAAGTCCTGGAAAGTTTGTCGTTCGTCTGGTGCCATATTGTCGATGATTTGAGGTCTCCTATAAATGACCTTAAAGACGAGATTCCGACAAAACAGGTACAGGTCTTTAGTCAAGGAAAATTTGTCAGTGGTGTAAGTGGGTGAAAACGTTGAGTCCACGTTCCAAGACAGAAATCTCTTGTGGAGACAGATCGTAGGAGGAGAGATCTTATAATTTGTAATGAATCCCTTACCTGGATATCCGTGGTCGTGTCAGAAGTGTTGTCAATTGTGCTTAGAAACGGTATTTGGTTTTCCTGAACGGTTGTTTGCGATAGTTGTAACCTTGTTTTCTTCCGGTTTTGCCCCTTATGGCCGCCTCTTCTGACCCTGTGTCGCGGTCGCTGCTTGATGATAAAAAATCACTAGAGCCACTTTCTGGTGCAGGGAGGAAGACATTGTTGATGTTCCTAGGGGGCCTGTTGGTGTTATGACCCCTAGTATTGCCCCTGTGTCTCCACCTAAATGCCACCTTGTTGTTGAAATCGGACCTATCGCGTTGGAATTTCCCACATTTTCTGTCCACAATTTCTTTTTCATATTTATCCATCTGCTCTTTAAGTTTGGCCTGGAAAGTTCCAACTTGTGAGTGATCCTCAAGTCTAGCTAGCTTGGCCTCCAAGTCTTTAATATTAGTCTTGGTGGTTGCTAGCAACACCCTATCGTTTTCGAGTAGCATGTTAATGAGTATATTTAAACAACGAAGAAGGCCCTGCTCCCAGGTGTCCTGGAAAGCAGTGGAAGGTTCCCATGCAGGGAAAATATTAACCCGGAGGCCCCGTGGAACAATACCAGCCCTGAGGTACTCCTCAAGGCTCCGTATGTTCCACCAGAAGCGAAGGCTCCGTATGTTCCACCAGAAGCGATGTCAGGAGAGAAAACTCATCTGAGAGTTTAGTGGTGGGTACAGAAGAGAAAATATTATCCGATTGCTGTTGCCAAACAGCCTCCCGTGAGTCCCAATCCATCTGAGCAATCAAGAAATGGGACACTACCAAACCAGACCGCAACACAGGTATGTGGGAAAGACAAAAGGGGTAGTGAAAATATCCAACTAAATCAAAAATTGTGTTTGTTCACATATTATGTGTATATATAAACCCTTTTGTGATGCACCTCTGTACCTTCCCTGATGAAGCCGCTGCGGCGGCGATACGCGTCGGTCACCCACTGTGTGCGGTTCATTTGACCTAACCCTTGCATATTATATGTGCTATTGATTGACCCTGTGCCTCCCACTGGTGACTACTTTGTTTGTACCTTAAAAGAAGAAATGAAAAGAAGGGAGGAACGGAGTATAATGGTGCAAAATAGTAACAACGTTTATTTAGAAATGCATGATTAAAATGATATCCACAAAATCAGGGCCATGATTAAAAGGGTTAAAACCACATGGAAGGGTGGTGGCACTATATGACTCAGAGTGCCTTGGTTAAACACTGGATATAAAGTTACATAGAAGATGAACCATCCATAAAGGGTAGACAACAGTATGTAATACAATGAGTCACAATGCAATAAAAACCAAATTGAATCAGATGCTGTGAACAGATTCTAGCTTAGTATTTATGTCCACTAAAGTGCATGTGCCAGATAGAACCATGGGGATAATAGTATAGCAATTACCATAATAGGATTACATACAAAGAAAGCTCCCAGAGTAATAGTGCCACCCAACCTGCCCTAAAGCCATCCTCCAACGTACGTTTCGCTAAACTGTGAATCACAGTGGCTCCAGCTTCGTCAGGAGCTTGTGGCTCCACAGTGGCTCCAGCTTCGTCAGTTTATTTTTTTTTTTTGCTTGTACCTTGCCTTGCGCATTGGTTTCAGGTTGTATACCTTTTGGTTTATTTAGTGCTCTTTAGTGACTTACCTTGTTGTCACTTCAGCTTTATTTAGACATCCCTTAACTCATGGTGGATGCTTGCACTTATACTGCTTTGCTGCACATGCAGCATATTTGGGTATACACCTACTCTGCCCTCCAGCAGGGAATGCATATACCTTCCTAACATCTATATTGAGTATACGCCCTAAATATTGTCTTGCTTATTTACCATCATATATATGTCTATGCATTCATGTATTTATTATTAGGGTGAGCAATTTCACCTGCCTATTGGTCATTTATTCTATAAGTCACATTTATGTGTGGTTTATCTTTGGTTGTACCAGCCACTGCCATCTTCCCAGTGCCTTTGCATATTCCTCTGCACACCATTAGGGGGCATTTTTGATATTTGATATTGCTCAAATTATTATATCACATCATACATTATACATACTTTTCATGTGTGATCTTGTTTGGGTCTTTCTCTTGTCACACCATTACATTGTATGTGTACTGTATGATCTAGCTCATTGTAGCCCTTGTTTGGGTCTGGTCTCCGCCCAGTGGGTGTGTTTGTGTTTTTGTCCTTATGTGTATTTTAATGCTTTTAACCCCCTTCACGACCGCGGGCAGTAAAATTACGTCCTATTTTAACGTGACTTAACGACCAGGGACGTAATTTTACTGCCTAAACTTCATTTGATTGCCGTGGCCATAGCAACGGCTTTCAAATAATGTCCCCTGCTGTTTCTTACAGCAGGGGACCTTTGCTTGACCCCAGGGGGGGCGGCATCGCCACCCCCTATCGACGATCGATGTGATTGGCTGTTCAAATCTGAACCGCCAACGACATCGATCGCACTAATTTCGGCAAAAATAATGCCCGAATTAGTGCGATCCTGTGAGATCCAGCTATGAGATGCCGCAGCTGCTGCAGCATATCATAGGTGGACCTCAAACATGCCGCCCCCAGCCCCTGCAGCACTGATTGGAGCGATCGTGCTATGACGCGCAATCGCTCCAATCAGTGTGCAGTGGGGCGGTCTGATCTGCCGGTGGCCGCCCTCCCCAGGCCTGTGATGGCCTGTGAGCCCTCCCCCAACATGTCTGCAGCGTGGAGTGGCTGGTACTTTTGGTACCACGCCACCGCTGCTGCTGCCGCCGCCGCCGCCTCTGATGTCTCCGCCGCTCCTGCTCCAATGGTAAGTATTCCGCCCCCCTGCGCGCTCCCGTGAAGGCCCCTGCCCGCTCCCGTGAAAGCTCCTGCCCGTGCCCCCCCCGATCTGCCCCCCTACGCCCCGATCTGCCCCCCGGCATCCCGATCTGCTACCACCGCTGCTGCTGAGGTCACCGCTGCTGCTGCAAAGTGAGTACTGTGCTCACTTTGCAGCCCGTGCGCGCTCCCGTGGTGCCCCTGCGCGCTGCCGTGATAGCCCCTGCCGTGCCCCCCCCCGCGATCTGCTCCCCCCAACCACACCAAACCCCCCCCCCCGACATCCCGATCCGCTCCCCCCGCGATCTGACTGCCTCCCCCATTATTTCTATTCTGCTTCTGCAGCTCCCTCTCCGGTCTCCCCCTCTGCTCTCCCCCTACCCCTCTGCTCTCCCCCCCCCCCCTCTGCTCTCAACCCCCCCCTCTGCTCTCCCCCCCCCCCTCCCCCTCTGCTCTCCCCCGACGTCCTCTTACCTGTCTTCACCGGCCTGATCACATCTGCGTCCATCGCTGGGTCCTTCCTGGGCATTCTGCTGATCTGCCTGCTGCTCCTGTAAAGCTGTCCATCTCTCTGCCATCTGTTCCTCTGCAGCTCTTCTGGTCAGTGATCCTCCTGCTAGCCCTCTGGGTACTGTGAGTATAACTTTTTTTTTTTTTTTTCCGTATCCCCTGTCCATTTTTACACCTCATCCGTCCGTGCGTCCCGCCAAGCGCTGATCAGGAATGCAGATAACGGATCGGCATCCCTGCTCAATTTTTGGCGTGACTTTTTTTTTCCGTATCCCCGACGCTTTTTGTATCGCATCCGTCCGTGCGTCCCGCCAAGCGCTGATCAAGGATGCAGATAACGGATCGGCATCCCTGCTCAATTTTTGGCGTGACTTTTTTTTCCGTATCCCCGACGCTTTTTGTATCGCATCCGTCCGTGCGTCCCGCCAAGCGCTGATCAGGGATGCACATAACGGATCTGCATCCGTGGTCAATTTTTGGCGTGACTTTTTTCCGTATCCCCGACGCTTTTTGTATCGCATCCGTCCGTGCGTCCCGCCAAGCGCTGATCAGGGATGCACATAATGGATCGGCATCCATGGTCAATTTTTGGCGTGACTTTTTTCCGTATTCACGACGCTTTTTGTATCGCATCCGTCCATGCGTCCCGCCGAGCGCTGATCAGGGATGCAGATAACGGATCTGCATCCGTGGTCAGTTTTTGGCGTGACTTTTTTCCGTATTCACGACGCTTTTTGTATCGCATCCGTCCATGCGTCCCGCCGAGCGCTGATTAGGGATGCAGATAACGGATCGGCATCCCTGCTCAATTTTTGGCGTGACTTTTTTCCGTATTTGCGACGCTTTTTGTATCGCATCCGTCCATGCATCCCGCCAAGCGCTGATCAGGGATGCACATAACGTATCTGCATCCATGGTCAATTTTTGG
This sequence comes from Anomaloglossus baeobatrachus, assembly GCF_048569485.1. Lineage (NCBI taxonomy): Eukaryota > Metazoa > Chordata > Amphibia > Anura > Aromobatidae > Anomaloglossus > Anomaloglossus baeobatrachus. Next base: position 1,084,906 of record NC_134360.1, on the reverse strand, counting down.
CGTGACTTTTTTTTTTACGTATCCCCGACGCTTTTTTTTATCGCATCCGACCGTGCATCCTGCAGCGGCCGATCAGTGCACCGCGTCTGTGCGTTTGAAAAGTCAAATGGCGCTCCTTCTCTTCTGAGCCCCGCCATGCGCTCAAACAATTACTTTCCACCACATATGAGGTATCTGCGTACTCAGGAGAAATTGCACAGTACATTTTATGGTGCATTTTTTCCTGATAGCCTTGTGAAAAAAAAAGCTACCTAGTTGAAGCAACCGTTTTGTGGTAAAAAAAATTTTTTTTCTTTTCACGGCTCAACGCTATAAACTTCTGTGAAGCCCCCAGGTGTTCAAAGTGCTCACCAAACATCTAGAAAAATTATTTGAGGGCTCTAGTTTCCAAAATGGTGTCACTTGTGGGGGAGCTCCACTGTTTAGGCACCATAGGGGGTCTCCAAACGTGACATGGCGTCCGCTAATGATTCCAACCAATTTTGCTGTCAAATGGCGCTCCTTCTCTTCTGAGCCCCGCCATGCGCCCAAACAATTACTTTCCACCACATATGAGGTATCTGCGTACTCAGGAGAAAATGCACAATACGTTTTATGGTGCATTTTTTCCTGATAGCCTTGTGAAAAAAAAGCTACCTAGTTGAAGCAACCGTTTTGTGGTAAAAAATTTTTTTTTCTTTTCACGGCTCAACGCTATAAACTTCTGTGAAGCCCCCAGGTGTTCAAAGTGCTCACCAAACATCTAGAAAAATTATTTGAGGCCTCTAGTTTCCAAAATGGGGTCACTTGTGGGGGAGCTCCATTGTTTAGGCACCTCAGGGGGTCTTCAAACCCGACATGGCGTCCGCTAGCAGGTGCAGCTAATTTTGCACTCAAAAATTCAAATGGCGCTCCTTGCCTTCCGAGCACTGCTGTGTGTCCAAACATTTGATTTCCACCACATATGAGGTATCTGCGTACTCAGGAGAAAATGCACAATACATTTTATGGTGCATTTTTTCCTGTTACCCTTGTGAAAAAAAAGCTACCTAGTTGAAGCAACAGTTTGTGGTAAAAAAAAATTTTTTTTCTTTTCACGGCTCAACGCTATAAACTTTTGTGAAGCCCCCAGGGGTTCAAAGTGCTCACCAAACATCTAGAAAAATTATTTGAGGCCTCTAGTTTCCAAAATGGGGTCACTTGTGGGGGAGCTCCATTGTTTAGGCACCTCAGGGGGTCTTCAAACCCGACATGGCGTCCGCTAATGAGTGCAGCTAATTTTGCGTTCAAAAATTCAAATGGCGCTCCTTCCCTTCCGAGCTCTGCCGTGCGCCCAAACAATTGATTTTTACCACATATGGGGTATCAGCGTACTCAGGAGAACATGCACAATAAATTGTATTGTGTACTTTCTCTTTTCTCCCTTGTAAAAATGAAAATTTTATGGCTAAAGTAACATTTTTGTGTTAAAAAGTAAAATTTTCATTTTTTCCTTCCACATTGCTTTGGTTCCTGTGAAGCACCTAAAGGGTTAATAAACTTATTGGATGTGGTTTTGAGCAGTGTGAGGGGTGTAGTTTTTAGAATGGGGTCACTTTTGGGTATTTTCTGTCACCTAGGTCTCTCAAAGTCACCTCAAATGTAATGTGGTCCCTAAAAAAAAATTATTTTGTAAATTTTGTTGGAAAAATGAGAATTTGCTGATGACCTTTGACCCCTTCTAACTTCCTAACGGAAAAAAAATTTGTTTCGAAAATTGCGCTGATGTAAAGTACACAAGTGGGAAATGTTATTTAGTAACTATTTTGTGTGACATATCTCTCAGATTTATGGGCATAAATTTTCAAAGTTTGAAATTTGCGAAATTTTCAAAATTTTCGCCAAATTTACTAAATTTTCACAAATAAACGCAAAACATATCGGCCTAAATTTACCACTGACATGAAGTACAATATGTCACTAAAAAACAATCTCAGAATCGCCAGGATCCGTTGAAGCGTTCCAGAGTTATAACCTGTCAAAGTGACACTGGTCAGAATTGCAAAAAATGGCCCGGTCATTAGGGTGTTTTAGTGGCCGGGAGTGAAGGGGTTAATATGTCTCTTTTTGTGCATTAATAAAGGTGTTTCTTTTTTACACATCTTCTACTCATTGGTGTGCCCCTGATTTTCTGTGCAGATCCTTTCTCTTCTGTTTTTGCTACTGTGAATAGGAGACTAAAGACGTGTGACTGCTGCCGTGTATAGGAGAACAAAGACGTGTGACTGCTGCCGTGTATAGGAGAATAAAGACGTGTGACTGCTGCCGTGTATAGGAGACTAAAGACGTGTGACTGCTGCCGTGTATAGGAGAATAAAGACGTGTGACTGCTGCCGTGTATAGGAGACTAAAGACGTGTGACTGCTGCCGTGTATAGGAGACTAAAGACGTGTGACTGCTGCCGTGTATAGGAGACTAAAGACGTGTGACTGCTGCCGTGTATAGGAGAATAAAGACGTGTGACTGCTGCCGTGTATAGGAGAATAAAGACGTGTGACTGCTGCCGTGTATAGGAGAATAAAGACGTGTGACTGCTGCCGTGTATAGGAGAATAAAGACGTGTGACTGCTGCCGTGTATAGGAGACTAAAGACGTGTGACTGCTGCTGTGTATAGGAGAATAAAGACGTGTGACTGCTGCCGTGTATAGGAGAATAAAGACGTGTGACTGCTGCCGTGTATAGGAGAATAAAGACGTGTGACTGCTGCCGTGTATAGGAGAATAAAGACGTGTGACTGCTGCCGTGTATAGGAGAATAAAGACGTGTGACTGCTGCCGTGTATAGGAGAATAAAGACGTGTGACTGCTGCCGTGTATAGGAGAATAAAGACGTGTGACTGCTGCCGTGTATAGGAGAATAAAGACGTGTGACTGCTGCCGTGTATAGGAGACTAAAGACGTGTGACTGCTGCCGTGTATAGGAGACTAAAGACGTGTGACTGCTGCCGTGTATAGGAGAATAAAGACGTGTGACTGCTGCCGTGTATAGAAGAATAAAGACGTGTGACTGCTGCTGTGTATAGGAGACTAAAGACGTGTCACTGCTGCCGTGTATAGGAGAATAAAGACGTGTGACTGCTGCCGTGTATAGGAGAATAAAGACGTGTGACTGCTGCCGTGTATAGGAGAATAAAGACGTGTGACTGCTGCCGTGTATAGGAGACTAAAGACGTGTGACTGCTGCCGTGTATAGGAGAATAAAGACGTGTCACTGCTGCCGTGTATAGGAGAATAAAGACGTGTGACTGCTGCCGTGTATAGGAGAATAAAGACGTGTGACTGCTGCCGTGTATAGGAGAATAAAGACGTGTGACTGCTGCCGTGTATAGGAGAATAAAGACGTGTGACTGCTGCCGTGTATAGGAGAATAAAGACGTGGGACTGCTGCCGTGTATAGGAGAATAAAGACGTGGGACTGCTGCCGTGTATAGGAGAATAAAGACGTGTCACTGCTGCCGTGTATAGGAGAATAAAGACGTGTGACTGCTGCCGTGTATAGGAGAATAAAGACGTGTGACTGCTGCCGTGTATAGGAGACTAAAGACGTGTGACTGCTGCCGTGTATAGGAGAATAAAGACGTGTGACTGCTGCCGTGTATAGGAGAATAAAGACGTGTGACTGCTGCCGTGTATAGGAGAATAAAGACGTGTGACTGCTGCCGTGTATAGGAGAATAAAGATGTGTGACTGCTGCCGTGTATAGGAGAATAAAGACGTGTGACTGCTGCCGTGTATAGGAGAATAAAGACGTGCGACTGCTGCCGTGTATAGGAGAATAAAGACGTGTGACTGCTGCCGTGTATAGGAGAATAAAGACGTGTGACTGCTGCCGTGTATAGGAGAATAAAGACGTGCGACTGCTGCCGTGTATAGGAGAATAAAGACGTGTGACTGCTGCCGTGTATAGGAGAATAAAGACGTGTGACTGCTGCTGTGTATAGGAGAATAAAGACGTGTGACTGCTGCCGTGTATAGGAGAATAAAGACGTGTGACTGCTGCCGTGTATAGGAGAATAAAGACGTGTGACTGCTGCCGTGAATAGGAGACTAAAGACGTGTGACTGCTGCCGTGTATAGGAGAATAAAGACGTGTGACTGCTGCCGTGTATAGGAGAATAAAGACGTGTGACTGCTGCCGTGTATAGGAGAACAAAGACGTGTGACTGCTGCCGTGTATAGGAGACTAAAGACGTGTGACTGCTGCCGTGTATAGGAGACTAAAGACGTGTGACTGCTGCCGTGTATAGGAGAATAAAGACGTGTGACTGCTGCCGTGTATAGGAGACTAAAGACGTGTGACTGCTGCCGTGTATAGGAGAATAAAGACGTGTGACTGCTGCCGTGTATAGGAGAATAAAGACGTGTGACTGCTGCCGTGTATAGGAGAATAAAGACGTGTGACTGCTGCCGTGTATAGGAGACTAAAGACGTGTGACTGCTGCCGTGTATAGGAGAATAAAGACGTGTGACTGCTGCCGTGTATAGGAGACTACAGACGTGTGACTGCTGCCGTGTATAGGAGGCTAAAGACGTGTGACTGCTGCCGTGTATAGGAGAATAAAGACGTGTGACTGCTGCCGTGTATAGGAGAATAAAGACGTGACTGCTGCCGTGTATAGGAGAATAAAGACGTGTGACTGCTGCCGTGTATAGGAGAATAAAGACGTGTGACTGCTGCCGTGTATAGGAGAATAAAGACGTGTGACTGCTGCCGTGTATAGGAGGCTAAAGACGTGTGACTGCTGCCGTGTATAGGAGGCTAAAGACGTGTGACTGCTGCCGTGTATAGGAGAATAAAGACGTGTGACTGCTGTCGTGTATAGGAGAATAAAGACGTGTGACTGCTGCCGTGTATAGGAGGCTAAAGACGTGTGACTGCTGCCGTGTATAGGAGAATAAAGACGTGTGACTGCTGCCATGAATAGGAGAATAAAGACGTGTGACTGCTGCCGTGTATAGGAGAATAAAGACGTGTGACTGCTGCCGTGTATAGGAGAATAAAGACGTGTGACTGCTGCCGTGTATAGGAGAATAAAGACGTGTGACTGCTGCCGTGTATAGGAGACTAAAGACGTGTGACTGCTGCCGTGTATAGGAGACTAAAGACGTGTGACTGCTGCCGTGAATAGGAGACTAAAGACGTGTGACTGCTGCCGTGTATAGGAGAATAAAGACGTGTGACTGCTGCCGTGTATAGGAGACTACAGACGTGTGACTGCTGCCGTGTATAGGAGGCTAAAGACGTGTGACTGCTGCCGTGTATAGGAGAATAAAGACGTGTGACTGCTGCCGTGTATAGGAGAATAAAGACGTGTGACTGCTGCCGTGTATAGGAGAATAAAGACGTGTGACTGCTGCCGTGTATAGGAGAATAAAGACGTGGGACTGCTGCCGTGTATAGGAGAATAAAGACGTGTGACTGCTGCCGTGTATAGGAGAATAAAGACGTGTGACTGCTGCCGTGTATAGGAGAATAAAGACGTGTGACTGCTGCCGTGTATAGGAGAATAAAGACGTGTGACTGCTGCCGTGTATAGGAGAATAAAGACGTGTGACTGCTGCCGTGTATAGGAGAATAAAGACGTGTGACTGCTGCCGTGTATAGGAGAATAAAGACGTGCGACTGCTGCCGTGTATAGGAGACTAAAGACGTGTGACTGCTGCCGTGTATAGGAGAATAAAGACGTGTGACTGCGGCCGTTTATAGGAGAATAAAGACGTGTGACTGCTGCCGTGTATAGGAGAATAAAGACGTGTGACTGCTGCCGTGTATAGGAGAATAAAGACGTGTGACTGCTGCCGTGTATAGGAGAATAAAGACGTGTGACTGCTGCCGTGTATAGGAGAATAAAGACGTGTGACTGCTGCCGTGTATAGGAGAATAAAGACGTGTGACTGCTGCCGTGTATAGGAGACTAAAGACGTGTGACTGCTGCCGTGTATAGGAGAATAAAGACGTGTGACTGCTGCCGTGTATAGGAGAATAAAGACGTGTGACTGCTGCCGTGTATAGGAGAATAGACGTGTGACTGCTGCCGTGTATAGGAGAATAAAGACGTGTGACTGCTGCCGTGTATAGGAGAATAAAGACGTGTGACTGCTGCCGTGTATAGAAGAATAAAGACGTGTGACTGCTGCCGTGTATAGGAGAATAAAGACGTGTGACTGCTGCCGTGTATAGGAGAATAAAGACGTGTGACTGCTGCCGTGTATAGGAGACTAAAGACGTGTGACTGCTGCCGTGTATAGGAGAATAAAGACGTGTGACTGCTGCCGTGTATAGGAGAATAAAGACGTGTGACTGCTGCCGTGTATAGGAGAATAAAGACGTGCGACTGCTGCCGTGTATAGGAGGCTAAAGACGTGCGACTGCTGCCGTGTATAGGAGAATAAAGACGTGTGACTGCTGCCGTGTATAGGAGAATAAAGACGTGTGACTGCTGCCGTGTATAGGAGAATAAAGACGTGTGACTGCTGCCGTGTATAGGAGACTAAAGACGTGTGACTGCTGCCGTGTATAGGAGAATAAAGACGTGTGACTGCTGCCGTGTATAGGAGACTAAAGACGTGTGACTGCTGCCGTGTATAGGAGAATAAAGACGTGTGACTGCTGCCGTGTATAGGAGAATAAAGACGTGTGACTGCTGCCGTGTATAGGAGAATAAAGACGTGTGACTGCTGCCGTGTATAGGAGAATAAAGACGTGTGACTGCTGCCGTGTATAGGAGAATAAAGACGTGTGACTGCTGCCGTGTATAGGAGAATAAAGACGTGTGACTGCTGCCGTGTATAGGAGAATAAAGACGTGTGACTGCTGCCGTGTATAGGAGAATAAAGACGTGTGACTGCTGCCGTGTATAGGAGAATAAAGACGTGTGACTGCTGCCGTGTATAGGAGAATAAAGACGTGTGACTGCTGCCGTGTATAGGAGAATAAAGACGTGTGACTGCTGCCGTGTATAGGAGACTAAAGACGTGCGACTGCTGCCGTGTATAGGAGAATAAAGACGTGTGACTGCTGCCGTGTATAGGAGAATAAAGACGTGTGACTGCTGCCGTGTATAGGAGAATAAAGACGTGTGACTGCTGCCGTGTATAGGAGAATAAAGACGTGTGACTGCTGCCGTGTATAGGAGAATAAAGACGTGTGACTGCTGCCGTGTATAGGAGACTAAAGACGTGCGACTGCTGCCGTGTATAGGAGAATAAAGACGTGTGACTGCTGCCGTGTATAGGAGACTAAAGACGTGCGACTGCTGCCGTGTATAGCAGAATAAAGACGTGTGACTGCTGCCGTGTATAGCAGAATAAAGACGTGTGACTGCTGCCGTGTATAGGAGACTAAAGACGTGTGACTGCTGCCGTGTATAGGAGAATAAAGACGTGTGACTGCTGCCGTGTATAGGAGAATAAAGACGTGTGACTGCTGCCGTGTATAGGAGAATAAAGACGTGCGACTGCTGCCGTGTATAGGAGAATAAAGACGTGTGACTGCTGCCTTGTATAGGAGAATAAAGACGTGTGACTGCTGCCGTGTATAGGAGAATAAAGACGTGTGACTGCTGCCGTGTATAGGAGAATAAAGACGTGTGACTGCTGCCGTGTATAGGAGAATAAAGACGTGTGACTGCTGCCGTGTATAGGAGAATAAAGACGTGTGACTGCTGCCGTGTATAGGAGACTAAAGACGTGTGACTGCTGCCGTGTATAGGAGAATAAAGACGTGTGACTGCTGCCGTGTATAGGAGAATAAAGACGTGTGACTGCTGCCGTGTATAGGAGAATAAAGACGTGTGACTGCTGCCGTGTATAGGAGAATAAAGACGTGTGACTGCTGCCGTGTATAGGAGACTAAAGACGAGTGACTGCTGCCGTGTATAGAAGAATAAAGACGTGTGACTGCTGCCGTGTATAGGAGAATAAAGACGTGTGACTGCTGCCGTGTATAGGAGAATAAAGACGTGTGACTGCTGCCGTGTATAGGAGAATAAAGGCGTGTGACTGCTGCCGTGTATAGGAGAATAAAGGCGTGTGACTGCTGCTGTGTATAGGAGAATAAAGACGTGTGACTGCTGCCGTGTATAGGAGAATAAAGACGTGTGACTGCTGCCGTGTATAGGAGAATAAAGACGTGTGACTGCTGCCGTGTATAGGAGACCAAAGACGTGTGACTGCTGCCGTGTATAGGAGAATAAAGACGTGTGACTGCTGCCGTGTATAGGAGAATAAAGACGTGTGACTGCTGCCGTGTATAGGAGACCAAAGACGTGTGACTGCTGCCGTGTATAGAAGAATAAAGACGTGTGACTGCTGCCGTGTATAGGAGAATAAAGACGTGTGACTGCTGCCGTGTATGGGAGAATAAAGACGTGTGACTGCTGCCGTGTATAGGAGAATAAAGACGTGCGACTGCTGCCGTGTATAGGAGAATAAAGACGTGCGACTGCTGCCGTGTATAGGAGAATAAAGACGTGTGACTGCTGCCGTGTATAGGAGACCAAAGACGTGTGACTGCTGCCGTGTATAGAAGAATAAAGACGTGTGACTGCTGCTGTGTATAGGAGAATAAAGACGTGTGACTGCTGCCGTGTATAGGAGAATAAAGACGTGTGACTGCTGCCGTGTATAGGAGAATAAAGACGTGTGACTGCTGCCGTGTATAGGAGAATAAAGACGTGTGACTGCTGCCGTGTATAGGAGAATAAAGACGTGTGACTGCTGCCGTGTATAGGAGAATAAAGACGTGTGACTGCTGCCGTGTATAGGAGACCAAAGACGTGTGACTGCTGCCGTGTATAGAAGAATAAAGACGTGTGACTGCTGCCGTGTATAGGAGAATAAAGACGTGTGACTGCTGCCGTGTATAGGAGAATAAAGACGTGTGACTGCTGCCGTGTATAGGAGAATAAAGACGTGTGACTGCTGCCGTGTATAGGAGAATAAAGACGTGTGACTGCTGCCGTGTATAGGAGAATAAAGACGTGTGACTGCTGCCGTGTATAGGAAAATAAAGACGTGTGACTGCTGCCGTGTATAGGAGACTAAAGACGTGTGACTGCTGCCGTGTATAGGAGAATAAAGACGTGTGACTGCTGCCGTGTATAGGAGACTAAAGACGTGTGACTGCTGCCGTGTATAGGAGACTAAAGACGTGTGACTGCGGCCGTGTATAGGAGAATAAAGACGTGTGACTGCTGCCGTGTATAGGAGACCAAAGACGTGTGACTGCTGCCGTGTATAGGAGACTAAAGACGTGTGACTGCTGCCGTGTATAGGAGACTAAAGACGTGTGACTGCTGCCGTGTATAGGAGACTAAAGACGTGTGACTGCTGCCGTGTATAGGAGAATAAAGACGTGTGACTGCTGCCGTGTATAGGAGAATAAAGACGTGTGACTGCTGCCGTGTATAGGAGAATAAAGACGTGTGACTGCTGCCGTGTATAGGAGAATAAAGACGTGTGACTGCTGCCGTGTATAGGAGAATAAAGACGTGTGACTGCTGCCGTGTATAGGAGAATAAAGACGTGTGACTGCTGCCGTGTATAGGAGAATAAAGACGTGTGACTGCTGCCGTGTATAGGAGAATAAAGACGTGTGACTGCTGCCGTGTATAGGAGAATAAAGACGTGTGACTGCTGCCGTGTATAGGAGACTAAAGACGTGTGACTGCTGCCGTGTATAGGAGAATAAAGACGTGTGACTGCTGCCGTGTATAGGAGAATAAAGACGTGTGACTGCTGCCGTGTATAGGAGAATAAAGACGTGTGACTGCTGCCGTGTATAGGAGAATAAAGACGTGTGACTGCTGCCGTGTATAGGAGAATAAAGACGTGTGACTGCTGCCGTGTATAGGAGAATAAAGACGTGTGACTGCTGCCGTGTATAGGAGAATAAAGACATGTGACTGCTGCCGTGTATAGGAGACTGTGACGGGGTGTACATCAGAGCAAAGAGAGACAACAGGCCGAGGATGATCCAACAGGTTTACTAACAGGAATACAGGAACAGCACACGACAAGTCCAAATAAAACAGATTCGGGGGCACCTCCCGATAATCCAAAGTGCCAGATCACAACGTAATAGTCCTTTTCAGAGTCCCAGAAATCCCACACAATCCACTGGACGGCGAGGTCTGTCCGCAGATTCATATCTCGCTCCCTTCCTCTTCAAAAACTCAACTCCCAACTGCATTTAGAAACAGGAGTGAATTGTTTGAGCTCGTGGGCCCGCCCCTCAAGGGTAGGGGTCTATGCAATGGTTGGGCCCACTAGAAGATTCTAGAAGGTTGGCTCCGAGATGTCTACAGGTTTGTGTAGTTGGCGTTATCCACTGCTTACGAAACAATGAGAAGTTCCCCTGGCTGTGTGGACAGGAGATAATTGCATTATGGGCCCAGAGACACAGGAGATGGGGGGAAGGTATGGTTACTTACATCCCAAGACATTTCA